>NC_091124.1:30805000-31105000 GCF_040183065.1 Periplaneta americana | reverse complement strand
CGTATTCATACAGCAAGGATCGAGATTCAATGAAATAATTAATTTAGTCTTATATTTAGTTATTCAGACTTTCTAAATATTGCATTCAATCTTTCTTGAATACATATTTTAATAAGTTATATTTAATAAATTTCTGGTGATTTACTATGAAGAAAATTAAAGATCATTTAGAGAAAGCTTCATAAAATAATCTCAAATTAAAAAAAAAACTAGCATTTGATTTCTCATCCCGTAAATGCACTGATTTACTAGTCAATCATCTGTTACTTAACAACATGATTCTCAACTTATTGAATTACCAGCGCTCCTTTATTCATATAGTAGGTTAGCTTTGAGGCAATGCAAGCTGTATTTATTTCTATAATGCTCCACAAATTGGCTATACTAAATTATTTCCATAGCAACGAAACGAAGATACTTAGCATACGCCAATTTCTAAGTCGTTATACAGGGTGTTGAAAAAAGAGTCTAATATTTTGCGAGGAGATTGTATTGACCAAAACAAGATAAAAAAATGTAATAAAATGGGCCCTAAAATTAATATTTTTATAAAAAAAAACAAGTCCTGTAAAACTGGTATTGTAACAACAGCATATCTTCTAATGAAAGCTTCTGGCTCTCGTTTGTTTTTAGGTATGTCATATCCGCCTGTTTGCTCTTTTGTTTACTGTATTGCAATAAGAAACGAGCGAAGTAATCACATTTGCATACAATACCGATTTCACAATACTCATTTCTTCAAAGGCATTAATGTTAGAATTATACTTATTACACTTTTTTTTTTGTTTTGATGAATACTCCTCTTCTCAAAATATTATTCCTTAATTCAACACTTCGTATTATCAATCCAAACATGCGTTGTCCCAACTCTACCCTATTATATAAAGGAACTGCATCACAAATGTGTCACGTCATCCCTAAAGTGAAAAGTAGAAGAAAGCGCAATTGAGGAGCAGAATATTTGGGTATTCCACCGTGTACTGAAACTTAATACTTCCAACGTTCCCGAATTGCATACAGATCTCATCTTCAACGATATATACAGGGTGTCCCAAAAAATCTCAATACATAGGAAATGTTAGTTGAAAATAGAAATGTAACATAATGTGCTGAATATGGCGGCCTTAGAGAGTCAGTTGAAGATAAATGCGATCAAACCAGTTGTGACGCACACACTGCAACGTGTCCGGCGACGCATGACAGCATACGTCGATGATATGGACATGCAGGTGTTCCAAGTCATTGATTCTCTGCTGATAGAGTTGCCGCTTAAAGTGAATCTATAGGTTGACATCAAAGAGTTTGAGATCTGGGGAACGGGGTGGCCACATCGAGCACTTTGTGACATTTCTATTTTTTGAACTGATATTCCCAATGTATGGAGACTTTTGGGAAATTCTGTAAGATCTAGTGGGCCACTTACTATTTCAAAGAACTGAATCTAAAATCTTCAGGGAGATCTATAAAAAATATTACATTTTTGGACAAAAATGAATGTTTTTTTTTCTGTAATTATATGGCTCCTAATACCCTACTTCAGATGTTTGCAACGTTTCAAGGGCGTAAGACGATTGGAAAATCTCCTAACTACGTCATAACTAAAGGTCCAAGCTCTCGAAGTGACAATATTAAATTCATTTTTTCTCGCCGTAATATTTTGTATATTTTTCTTCATTCAAATCACTAAGACTTCTAGAATTTTGTAGCTAAGAAGCTGATTTTTTCTATATGAGCCGTTCAAAGCAAAAGTGGTGTAAGTCAAAATAGGGTAATGAGGTTTAAAGTAAAAATTCTGTAAAATACAGCGCACATTAGCAATTAATATGTCCTTCTTGCTAGTTTAAATAAATTGAATATTAATTGCTACTTTGCGCTGTATTTTACAGAATGTTTACTTTGATCCTCATTACCCATTTTTGACTTACACCACTTCTGCTCTGAACGGCTCATATATTCACTATACCATGCTTAACAATTTTTTGCAGGAATTTTTTTTCTAACTCTTCTGCTTTTAAAAGAAAATATATAGTCTATGTAACATAAAACAATTTAAAGAATATGTTGGAGTTATTTCATAAATTATCTTTTTTCACTGTAATCTGGCAGCATTTTCTTTAAATTAATGCACAGTTGTCTTCAAAATATAGCAATGCTTTTTACAAAACCGAGGAAAAGTTTGAAAAACGAGTAGAGCATGGTCATATTTTTAAAATTGCAAATACAATGTATTTTGCACTGAAAATTTAGAGCAATATTATTCCAAAGCCTTTATAAAACTGCAGTGTAATGGTAACTGAGTAACAATAAGTGCTCTGTAAATAGTCTATTTCAGTACAGTTTTATGTTATGAAAGATGGTTTCCCTAGCAACAAGTTTCTGTGTGGGAATTCTAACTTTCAAGGCCTAACAAGAATAGCTGTAAATATAACAAAAAACACGATTCTGCAAAAATTTCATTTTCTCTACAGTTCTCCTTTAAAGAGTAGTTGACTGCAATGGGGTGAGTTGATCGCGTTGTTGTAACAGTCTAGCAGGTGGTTGGAAGGGCTAATTCGTTAACAATTCTGCTGTAAGAGAGACGATTTAAGATTTATTGATATTTTATTTTCCAGTACGTCATCCTCGCTGCCCTCGTGGCTGTCGCCAACGCCGGATTCCTTGGAGCTCCCGCCGCCGTGGGCTACGCTGCCGCCCCCTATGCCGCCGTCTCCACCCCCGCCATCACCTCCCAACAGTCCAACATCCTGAGGAGCTACGGCAACCTGGGACAGGTGTCCACCTACTCCAAGACCATCGACACCCCCTACTCCAGCGTCCGCAAGTCTGACGTCCGTGTGAGCAACGACGCCCTCGCCTACCCCGCCGCCCACGCTCTGGCTTACCGCGCACCCGCCTATGCCGCCCCCGCCTATGCCGCCCCCGCCTACGCCGCACCCGCCTATGCCGCCCCCGCCGCTTACGCCGCTCCCGCTGCCATCGCCACCGGACACGGTCTTCTGGGCGTCGCCTACTCCGCCGCTCCCGCCGTCGCCCACATGACCTACACGAACGGCTTGGGCATTGCCTATGCTTATTAAACAGATGCTCAATTGTTATTTTAAGTTATTTTGTTTCAACATTTCCTCACTTGCAACCATGTAAAATACATCAGATCCAAATATATATCATACAAGAACTTGCAGTTGTTTTATTCAACACAGAACCTGAAGTATATTTGGCAGCGTTGGACGTTTGGGACGATCCCACCTAAATACGTGCCATCTGGGACGATTTCCCTGGGACGTTTGGGCCGGCAAATGTTGTAGTATGGGACGATCCCACCTTCCTGCGCACTATTTCCATAGGACGTTTAGGACGGCTACAGAAACATTTTCCCTCTCATTTTATGCAGGATTGAGACTGCCAGGTACTTGTAACTTACCCTTTTACGATTAAAAATGTTGTTTCTTAAATTTAAAATGTAATCAAGAGAACTATCGTCACCTTATTATATTTTGCAGATTTAAGACGAATTTGGACCATAATTAAAACGAAGTATATTTCAAATATTCCATTAGGGTTACTTCTCCAGACTTACAGGCTTCAAATTTGTTAGTAAACTTCTTTGGTGCCTTTTCTTTTAGCAACAGTTCTTACAACTTCTAAAGAAATTTTCTCTGTTACAACAACAACAACAACAATAATAATAATAATAATAATAATAATAATAATAATAATGATTTATTTAACCTGGCAGAGTTAAAGCCATACGGCCTTCTGTAACACTCAACCAGGAGTAAAAACTGCGTTACAAAAACACTACAAATTTACAAAGTACACTACAATTTTACACACAAAACTGAATAAGATAATAATAATATAATGTAAACAACAAGTAAGAATAAATCAGACATAATATATAACATATAGAAAGAAAGAAAAAAGCATAATAAAATATGAACAGCAGGTCAAAAATACATGAGGCATACAAAGTATAAAAAATAAGACAATTATTGATGATAATAATAATAATAATAATAATAATGATAAAAAATAAGAATAGTAATAATAATGATAATAATAATAATAATGATAAAAATAAGAATAGTAATAATAATGATAATAATAGTAGTAATAAAATAGTTCAGTACAAAGTATACAATGAATACAATAATAATGATGATGATGGTGATAATAATAATAATAATAATAATAATAACAATCATCATCATCAATAGCTATCAGGGTTTAGGCCATTTGGCCTGTTCAGTCTTAGATGAAAAGCTGGTCTCTCCATCGCTTCTTCGGGCGTCCACGATCTCGGTATCCAAGGGGTCTGTAATTTAATAATCTCCTGGGTAGTCTATCATTTGGCATCCGTAGAACATGCTCATGCCAGTTGCTCCGATACTTGTGGATTGTCTCTGTAATGGCTGCGATATTTAGTTCTTGTCGGATGTCTTCATTATATTTATGGTCATAATAATAACAATAATAATAATAATAATAATAGTATTAATTATTGCCAGAACAAAGAAACATATTGATTTTTTATATGAAAACACTCTACTACCCCCAGAAAGAGTAAGTTACATACTCGTGCTGAGGGGGCATTCCACATAATGTTAAGACATTTTACTATGTAATATAGTAAAAAGATAAAAGAAGAAGAAAAAACACAGATATCACAATAATTGAACTTTAAATTTTCTCTGTTAACAGCAATTTTTAATAGATTTTTTAAAATAAGGAGCATTAGCAAATTGTATGTTTGGGAATGTATCTGTTATCATATTATAAAGACTTGGACGGAAGTTGCTACTGTGATTATATGCTACAGTTGCAGTACATTTAGAAACAGTCAAGCATATGTTGTCTGATATTTTGGTTTTATATTTATGTGAATATAAATTAAATATATTTCGGTTATGTACGAAATTCAGTAATACATTGTTATAAATTTGATGGAAGTCAAATACTTTAAATTCTGAATACAGCAGTTCTGAAGGATAATCAAGAGGTTTATTAAGGCAAATTTTTATTATTTTTTTCTGTAGCAGAGTTATTGGCATGCGGGAGGTACTATAAGCACTACCCCATCCTATAATGCCGTATTGTGACATAGCTTGTACTAATGCGAACATGGGTTCATGATTCTGCTCTCCACACATATTTATAATTTTCGAAAGTTTTTTAATCACTGTGCACCAGTACACTGCATTTTCTGTTCGTACATAGAAACTTCAGAATCTTAAAAAGAAATTAATCATTAGACGACTGAAATCAAGTAATGGTCTCTTAAACCAATTAAATAGTAATTCAGCAAATACTTCTGTTGGGGGAATTTAGTTTAATAATAATTTTATCCTGTCAAGACAAAATTATTCACAGAGGTAATTTTCTATTCCCCTTTCCATCTTTTAATTCACATCGTTTACTAACTTTGCAATTAACAACACAATACAAACATTGCCCCTTTTTGTAGTCACTACGTATTCTATAGCTGGAACCTCTATTTCACGGTTAGACTGTAACCCCACAAACTGACACTACTAGTGTTGTTTATGTGAGAGAGTTACCGAATCCCAAACGACCTCTGTTATTCAGGTAAACCAACACACGACCCTTTAACCGCTTCAGTCCGGAATTTATATTTAAAAAATTGAAAAAAAAAAAAAAAAAAACTGGTCACATAATCAAAATTTGGGGGCAATTTTGACCCCCGGGCCCCAAAATTTAAAATTTAATTTTTAATTCAGATATAGAAATGTTTCAAAAATAATATTCTCAATTTCTACCACATTGAATTTTTTCAAAATATTTAAAAGTATCGAAGACACTCCAAAAAAAGAAAAAAGAAACAATGTACAGTATATAGTACATCAGGCCTGAAGGGGTTAAACTGGCCGATCCAAACGACTTCTTTTATTTAGGTAAACAAACACACAACCATCCCAAACGTCCTACGCCCGTATTTGGGAGGAAGATGGATTTTTTCCAGCTAGAGTACGATAGGTATCTTGGAGCAACAGTAACAAATATAAATGACACTCGGGAGGAAATTAAACGCAGAATAAATATGGGAAATGCCTGTTATTATTCGGTTGAGAAGCTTTTGTCATCTAGTCTTCTGTCAAAAAATCTGAAAGTTAGAATTTATAAAACAGTTATATTACCGGTTGCTCTGTATGGTTGTGAAACTTGGACTCTCACTTTGAGAGAGGAACAGAGATTAAGGGTATTTGAGAATAAGGTTCTTAGGAAAATATTTGGGGCTAAGAAGGATGAAGTTACAGGAGAATGGAGAAAGTTACACAACGCAGAGCTGCACGCATTGTATACTTCACCTGACATAATTAGGAACATAAAATCCAGACGTTTGAGATGGGCAGGACATGTAGCACGTATGGGCGATTCCAGAAATGCATATAGAGTGTTAGTTGAGAGGCCGGAGGGAAAAAGACCTTTGGGGAGGCCGAGACGTAGGTGGGAAGATAATATTAAAATGGATTTGAGGGAGGTGGGATATGATGGTAGAGACTGGATTAATCTTGCTCAGGATAGGGACCAATGGCGAGCTTATGTGAGGGCGGCAATGAACCTCCGGGTTCCTTAAAAGCCAGTAAGTAAGTAAGTAAGTAAGTAAGTAAGTAAGTAAGTAAGTAAGTAAGTAAGTAAGAGTACGATAGGTAGGAGAGGTCATATTCTGGCAGCTGGGTCTAAAGTTTGAAGATTATACCCTGGGAAAACGGCGATAAAATGCGTAGCATAGCTACCTTCGAAAAGTAAGAAGGAAGGACGTGAAAGGACCCTCTTCCCTCAGAGGCTCGAGGCAAAATTCGTCGGCAATTTCCCGTCAACGCTGAATTGCGAGGCTGAATAACAATGAGATATAAATGCCTCTCTTTCTCAGAAACTAGTGGAGTGATCAGAATGAATTTTTTTTACGTAGAATAAACACATAATTTAATTTTGGAAACTAGAAACATTTTTCTATGTTGGTTTGGATATTATATGTGTTTTTGAAAATTTTAAAAACTAATGTAGTTTTCTTCATATTTTGCAGTGATTATTGGTATGGACTTCTATGAAATAATTAAAAAATATTTAAATAATTTCAGTTCAAATAATTCAGACATGATTCAATAACATGTGTGCAAAGTTTCATGCAAATGGGTCCAACCAAGCCTGAGAAAAATTGAAATTTAGTTTGAAAAATTAAGTTTACGGGAAATTAAGAAACATTAGGCCTACATTTTCCAGTTTTGAAACAAATAGAGATGGACTTGTCAATTTTTTTTTAACAAAAAACCCAGAATCAGAATAATAATGAGAAAATCCTATGGAAGTTTTGATTTCATTCTAAAACTATTTCAAGATTGAAAAAAAGTCTGAAAGGGGCGTGGCATTTAAATACACATACTTCAGACTAATAATATAAAAACTCACTTAGACGCTTCAAATATTACTTTTTTCAATAAATCATACATCAAATTAATCCTAGGAAAATGTAGATTTTTTTACGCTTAAAAACAAAAAAATTTCACTTTTGACCATTTACACTCCCTGGTTACCTTAAGGAATTGGTTCTTATTCAAAGGGATAGTGAATATGATTGAGAGACAAATAAATTTAATGCAATTTAGGTGTTATATTATTAATAACTAGGTTTTCCGTTATTTCTTTATTGAATATGTAAAATAATATATCTTACAATGGAATTACAGTGTTTAATCTGAATTGGGTTGTTGGAAAGCCATTAATATTGGTCTACGATAAGAGAAATAATTCATGCAAGAAAGTAAGTTTATCCCTCTAGCAAATTCCATATCAATGTAAAATTCTCATCTGTTATTAGACAAGTGAAATCAGAATAGTGTGACGTAACTCAATGCCGTTGCTAAGCAAGTGACGTCAGATGTTGAAACTTCCGTAATGTTTTATCCATTTGACCCTTAAAATATACGTTATGGAAAAGTTAGGACTCTTTCAATACCACTAAAACGAGGATTACTTAAAAATAAAACCATAATTAATTTTATTAAAGAAAGAATAGGGTTTAGCATTTCGATATTTATTTAAATTCTTCAGCTTACATTGCTTTTATATAGTCTCGGTAGTTAGATGGAAAATAAAATTACAATTACCATGTAATCGTTTCTGGATGTTTACATTTAGTCAATATGCACAGCATATTATTCCTTTCAAAGTGAAACTTTTATTCTCGAGTATGAAATCTATACTAATAATAAATCTGTAGCCCAAATTTTTCTGGTAATTTTCGATTCTCCAAAAATAATTGGTCCTAACATATATAATTAACCACTCTGAAACCGAAAATCGCTTTTTTGACATTTTTGTCTGTATGTCTGTCTGTATGTTTGTTACCTTTTCACGCGATAATGGCTGAACCGATTTATATGAAAATTGGAATATGAATTAAGTTCGTTGTAACTTAGATTTTAGGCTATATGCATTCAAAATACTTTATTTAAAAAAGGGAGGTTATAAGGGGGCCTGAATTAAATAAATCGAAATATCTCGCTTATTATTGATTTTTGTGAAAAATGTTACGTAACAAAAGTTTCTTTAAAAATGATTTCCGATAAGTTTCATTCTTTACAAAATTTTGATAGGACTGATATTTAATGAGATAAATGAGTTTTAAAATTAAAATAACGCCATCTAAGTCGGTGCAATGAATTAAGAACAAATGACTTCGTCTATAAGGGGCCTTGGACAACAACAATCGAAACAGGGGCCTTCGACATCAACAATCGAAAGCTATTAAACATACCCTACAGAGAATGTTTCTGTGTTTGTATGAAGTAATATCAGAAGCTAAATTAACCGATTTGTATAATTAATTATAATTTCACCATTGAAAAGTGTAGTTTCTCTAGATGGACATAATGCTATAATGTTATTACAGTAACGTCTGAGTAAATCGAGGACAGGTAAGATTAAAATAGCTTCTTATGCACAGAAAATTTGATAGGCTATTTTGTACATTCGTTTTCTGTATTTCTTAAAATAATATTTATGTACACTCATTTTAATCTCAGAGAATTAACGAACAACGAGAGTGTATTGATTTAGTATGCAGTAATAGTACGTTAGCTTAGTAATCCATTATTTTATAATTAAAATTTCAACTATGCTCAATTGAATTGTGTTAAAATACATAAAATATATATGCAATAAATGCAATGCAAAAAAAAATTGGGTAATGAGCGAAGCAGATTATCTTGCGGTGTTGTAAAAGTTGTTCCCTGGATCAAACGTCCTATTTTAATTATGTAATTACTTTATATTTATTTCTAATAAGTGCAGCGGAGCGCACGGGTACGGCTAGTAATTATAATATTACGAAAATTTCAACATCTCACGTCAGTTGCTTAGCAACGACAAGTCACGTCACATTATTTTGACGTCACTTGCTTAGCAACAGATCATTCAGATGAAGTGCAGTAATTCCATAGCAAATACTTGTAAAGATACAAGATATATATTCAATGGGAGAGGATCGTATTTTTTTTTAAATTTTTTTCCTATTCGGTGTAAAATATTAATTTTTTGTATGTAGAGAGCTCATAGCTGTGGCAACTCAACCAAATAAAAATATTTTGAAAAAATATTTTGGGGGCCCAAATTTGAAAAAAACATACCTAATGCAGGATTGTACTAAAATCAATATATCTAAACCGTTTTTAAAGATAAATTCAAACAGATTTTTGCAATGTATTTGCAAAAGCATGTTCTACAAACTGTCGGTAATAGAATTTTGATACTAGTCCCTACGTTTGTAAAATAAACAATTAAATTTTAATAACAATTTTCCGATTTCCTTTCTTGCAAACAAACGGACATATTTTTAAAATGAAATCAATTAACAAAATTCTGTTACACAGAAAAGTTTCCTAATAGTCTAAAGAATGTGTGTTCTAAATTTCATGCATGTATCTTTAATAGTTCAGAAATTATATCCATTTTTGTCTGGCAATGTAGCAAAAAAAATTAAGTTACTGGAAACCGATAAAAGCGGGCTGTGATTTAAAAATCCATAGCGTAGGAAGTTTAAAAATGACGTCTCAACATCCGATAAAGGCATAAACACCCACAAAATGTTATGCAATGCATTCCACACTTATCAAAGGGTATTTTAAAGAAAAAAAAGTTTGAAAATTTAATTTACCGGAAACAACAATAAAAGTGGGCGAGTGATTTAAAAATCCATAACGCAGGAAGTTTAAAAATGGCGACTCAACATCCGATAAGGGCACAAATACCCACAAAATGTTATGCTATGCATTCCACACATATCACAGAGTATTTTAAAGATTTTTTTTTGAAAATTTACTCATTTTTCACCAAAAAATACTATCCTCTCCCCTTGCTTAGCAACAGATCATTGAGATGAAGTGCAGTAATTCCATTGCAAATACTTGTACAGATACAAGATATATATTCAATAAATAAATAAAGGAAAAATAATTATTAATAATGATTGCCTCCGTGGTCTGATGGTCCGCATGCTGACTTCTAGGTCTCGATTCACTGATTCGGCTCTGGAGGAATTTTCCTTGAAGAAGAAAAGTTCCTTGGGTGTCTAGAATCCGGAAATTTGCACGAATGCGAGAAATGCATTTGACAACAGCGCTATTTAGCAACACAGCCAATTTGATGCTCTTTAAGATTCGCTAAACAAATGCCGAAAGGTACGGCAAGTATTAAGAGAAAAAAGCGTTTGAGAACTGGAGCCAGAAAAAACATAAAGGCAAAGGCGTGCTCTTATACCAACAATATACCCCGGCCAATAAGTGGATCCGGAATCACAAGAGTCTTTCCTGTAGCGAGTGGAGGGAAGCGATCAAGATGAATGCGAACGTGTCAGCTGTGCGCAGTGTACCTGGCAGGTCTTCGGGCAGTAACCTCTGTCGACGTTGCGACAGGGAGGTTGAAACCCTTGCCCATGTCCTGGGGGCCTGTCCACACGGTGAACTTCTACGAAATACGCGGCATCATACAGTAAGATCTATAATAGCAACTGCCTTAAGGAACAAAGGTTATTCAGTATATGAAGAAGTACACGGCATATCCAGTGAGGGCAGTAATCGAAGAATCGACATAATTGCATTTAAACCTCCCTCTCTTGAAGGTTACATCATAGACCCTACTGTGAGATTCGAATCGCACGAACACCAGCCAGAAGAAGTACACGAGGAAAAAAGGAATATATATGAACCTTCCATCAGTTTTTATAAGGACAAATACCATCTGGAATCCATCGTCATTACGGGACTAATGATAGGAGCCCGTGGCACCATATCCCGGTTCCTAGTCGACTTCTGTAAATCTTTTGGCCTGCATAAAAATATTTTAAGAGATCTAACAATTGCAGCACTCAAAGGATCAATAGCTATTTTCAGGCATCATACATATGGACCATGACTAATTCGCATCTCCTTGACGTTCCTTCGTTTATTATCATGTGTTTCAATATAATTCAAATTGTTATTTTTCACTCTAACAACAATGTATCACTAAGCCTCAAGGCATTTACTCTATTTTATCATGGTACTCTTTGTCGATAGCAACCTGTAGTGGTTACAGGAAGAAATTAAATAAATAAAATAAATACAACATACAATATATTTCATTAAACTGACAAGGAAGCGCTTGGTACGAATTTGCTGGGACGGATTATCGGTACTTCACAATTTTCGAATAAGAACGCCAGAAGAGAGAACAGTAAAGAAATAAAATATATTTCACAGCTGTTCACTCCGTCATAATCTTCACAGAATCTGTTTGAAACTAGATCCCAGTCCCTAATTCGGAAATAGCATATGAGGATCTATTGTGGTGTGGTTGTGTTTTAAAGGCCCAGAAGTAGAAGAAATTTCTGAGATTGTATTTAGCATAAAGAAAAGTAAACATTTTAAGTAATACGGCACTCACAGAAGCAAAGACATTCGATAAATCGTAGAAAAAAAATACGATAGAAATCACTGCAAGGAAATTTATAGTAATTAAATCTGCTTGAAGCGTTGCTAGGAAACTGGCAATGAGGTACAGACGAGGGGCGTTTCCACTCTGCACTCGTATTTGAACATAAAGGGTACTGAACCCGGACCAAGAGCGGTTACGTAGGGTTACGTAATAGACTACGCTACATTATTGTTTCTCAACCTGTGAAACGCGGCCCACATGTACTTGTGTAGGCGACAATCAAGAATTTACGACATATTATTTCTTTTTTCTGACCCACCCAACACGAAATACCGATGGCGTCTAGAAGAATAAATGAAGAAATGTGATCTACAGGCCTGAAACATCGAGTCATATTCCCTCCTATATCCACATCCTTAATATGAGTTAGATTAAAGATTAATTATTTATTCTATTTCAATCCTCAACATTACAGATGATGAATTGCTGATCAGAACATGGCGAAGTACTGACAAAATATGTCAGTGCTAGAAGTATCAGGAGTGCATGTTGTAGTAATAATGTAGGAGAACTAGTAACACAGCAGTATTGACAGTAAAAACACTAGCAGTGATAGAACAACAGTAGTGGGAGTTGTATAAGCATAATATCGGTATAAGAAGTAACAGTAACATCACAACTAGAAACTAGTAACCAGTAATGGTAAAGATAACAGAAATCACAGAAATAGCTTTAATGTCAGTAGAAACTAACACTAAGAAGATTTAGCATCACTGGCAGAATTGGCAGTAATGTCACAAGAAAATAAAAGTAATGAGAAGAATTAAGATTAATGACAGACGTAGCAGTAATGTCTATAGAAAGTAATATAAATAAAAATAATTAAGATTGATAGAAGCAGCACTAATGTGTATAGAAAGTAACAGTAGTAAGAAGAATTAAGATTAATGACAGAAGTAGAAGTAATGTCAGTAGGAAGTATCAACAAGAAGAATTAAGATTAGTGGCACAAGTAGCAGTAATTTCGATAGAAAGTAACAATAAGTAGAATTAAGATTAATTATAGAAGTAGCAGTAATTTCGATAGAAAGTAACAATAAGTATAATTAAGATTAATTATAGAAGTAGCAGTAATTTCGATAGAAAGTAACAATAAGTATAATTAAGATTAATTATAGAAGTAGCAGTAATTTCGATAGAAAGTAACAATAAGTATAATTAAGATTAATTATAGAAGTAGCAGTAATTTCGATAGAAAGTAACAATAAGTAGAATTAAGATTAATTATAGAAGTAGCAGTAATTTCGATAGAAAGTAACAATAAGTAGAATTAAGATTAATTATAGAAGTAGCAGTAATATCGATAGAAAGTAACAATAAGTAGAATTAAGATTAATGATAGAAGTAGCAGTAATTTCGATAGAAAGTAACAATAAGTAGAATTAAGATTAATTATAGAAGTAGCAGTAATTTCGATAGAAAGTAACAATAAGTAGAATTAAGATTAATTATAGAAGTAGCAGTAATTTCGATAGAAAGTAACAATAAGTAGAATTAAGATTAATTATAGAAGTAGCAGTAATATCGATAGAAAGTAACAATAAGTAGAATTAAGATTAATGATAGAAGTAGGAGTAAATCAGTAGAAAGTAACAAAAAAGAAGAATTAAGATTAATGGCAGAAGTACAAGAGTTAATGTCAGTAGAAAATAACAATAATAAGAGCTAAGATTAATGACAGAAGTAGCATAATGTCAGTAGGAAGTAACAATAAGAAGAATTAAGATTAATGACAGAAGTAGAAGTAATGTCAGTGGAAAACAACATAACAAAAAATTAAGATTAATGACAGAAGTAGCAGTAATGTCGAAAGAAAGTAACAATAAGTAGAATTAAGATTAATGATGGAAATAGCAGTAATGTCAGTAGAAAGTAACAATCATAAGAACAATTACGATTAATGACAGAAGTAGCAATAATGTGAGTATAAAGTAACAATGAGAAATATTAAGATTAATGACAGAATTAGCAATAATGTGAGTATAAAGTAACAATGAGAAATATTAAGATTAATGACAGAAGTAGCAATAACGTGAGTATAAAGTAACAATGAGAAATATTAATATTAATGACAGAAGTAGCAATAATGTGAGTATAAAGTAACAATGAGAAATATTAAGATTAATGACAGAAGTAGCAATAATGTGAGTATAAGTAACAATGAGAAATATTAAGATTAATGACAGAAGTAGCAATAATGTGAGTATAAAGTAACAATGAGAAATATTACGATTAATGACAGAAGTAGCAATAATGTGAGTATAAAGTAGCAATGAGAAATATTAAGATTAATGACAGAAGTAGCAATAATGTGAGTATAAAGTAACAATGAGAAATATTAAGATTAATGACAGAAGTAGCAATAATGTGAGTATAAAGTAACAATGAGAAGAAATAACATTAATGGCACACGTAGCAGAATGTCGATAGAAGTAACAATAGAAGAATTAAAATTAATGGCACAAGTAACAATAGACTAATGTCAGTATAAAGTAACAATAATAAGGAGAATTAAGATCAACAACACAAATTGAAGTAATGTCAGTAGAAATGTTAGCATTAATAGAAGTAAGAGAAATAGCAATAATGAAAGAAGTGGCAGTATTAGTAGATAAGCAGTTCACTTGCACCATACCTAAATTTTGCCTTTTCTCCTTCCTATGCACTCCTTTTGCCTCTTTCTTTCCTTCCTTCCTTTGTAATTAGGCCTATTATTCTATCAGGAAGGTTCCAAACTCCTATTTTTGTAATGGGTGTGAAACTTTCCTTTCTAAGAATATTTTTTTGTATCAATAATGTATTTTGTGACTACAATTATGAAGGACGAGTTAAACCTGTTTCACGATTCCAATAAAGTGGTGTCCCCTACAAGGTAGGCCAGCACCGCGACCCAGATTCGCCGAGTTGTTTGTTCCTGCTACTTGCTGTTGACGGTCAAGGTAAGGGGCGGCCACAGAGCAAAGAGAACAGGGCAAATGAGATGTCTGGCTTCACTAATTACTGCCTACATGAAGAGTGAGACTGGAATGAATGAATGAATGAATGAATGAATGAATGAATGAATGAATGAATGAATGAATGAATGAATGAATGAACCACTTAATTAATTCATGCTAATTACTAAATCAGGGAATATATTATGGAATGAATGGAATTCATGAGCAAATGAATCAATAAGTGTTTGAATGAAAGCGTGAATTAACTAAAACTATTAAAGTAATGAGAATAGCTTGTTAATCAGTTTATTAATTATTAGTTAGTTGAAACTGAATTCTTAATTGGATGTAGTTATGCAAAAGGAGGTCAATATAGAATATCCACCAGTCACTGAACGAATATTGCACACTTTTATCACTGCCAATGTGGCGCCAAAAAAAAACAATTTTAAATACTTTGATCACAACCACAACACATTTCAAATCTTGTTGACAGTGAAAAGAAACGGATCTATGAACCAACAATCCCGTTCTATAAAGATAAATATAGCCTATCCCACATTGAAGTAATAGGCCTGATGGTGGGAGCACGAGGTACCATACCCTTCTTCTTTGCCAACAAATGTAAAAACCTGGGCCTAACACACAGCATTGTGAAGGAAATAGCCATTAGTGCCCTCAAAGGATCGGTTCAGATATTGAGAAATCATTTGTATGGGAGTGATAATGGAAATTTCAAGTTATCTTAACCGATGGCTGTTGATTGGTTTAGATATCAATGCCAATAAATCCGTACTATTATTTTTCTCGCTGTATATGGCATTCAAATCATTCTAACCTATCTGATGATATTTTTTTCCCTCTTTCTTAACTGTAAATGAGCACAAACGCTACTTAGGTGTAAATTTGTCTGACATTTTGTATATTCGATTCCCTAACCGTTTCAAATGTATATCATTTTACCTTTTAGGTGTGTTTCCAAATTATATGTAATACGCTTTGTCAAATCTGGAAACCTTTTCATAAGAGAAGCTAAATTTATTATATATATAATATATCACGAAACATGTAAATTGTAGCCTAATCATTATGAAAGTCGCCATATTTTCTTCCTGGAATTAGTCCGATCCACTTCCACTAGATGGCAGCCGATACGAGTGGCAAGGCCGGCAATACATGAAAACGAAATGATACTAAATGTGGGGAATGTTACTACAGGTATGTAGTATTATGTGATAGGTTAGGTTAGGTTTGATTAGGTGTGTAGTATTATGAGAGAGATTAGGTTAGGATTGATTAGGTGTGTAGTATTATTACTATGTTGGCAACACTGAAACCCACTGTTACATTAAAGAAATATGGCCATATTCTTCGTTCATGCACGACGATTTTCGTATATAAGTAAGGTACGTATTTAGTGATCACATCAATTTCTACTAATCAATACTATAAATCCAAGGCATTTTCAAGGTAATTTATTAAGTTCCTATAGTGGCTGGGACATAAGTAAGTTTATATTCACCAAACACACAAAATCGTGATTTTTTTTAGATAATGCTATCAGAAAGCAGGAAGGATAATTATTCATTATAAAAAAATACACAAACTATCTCCTGTTACAGCTATAGAAGAAAATCTGCTCAAAATTTTGGTAATAAATTTTATAACAAAAGGAAAACTTTGAACTTGCGAGTAAATATCTCATTTCCTACTATGGGTTGGATACCTTTTGTATAATTACGTCCAATTAATGGATGATTAGGGAGATGGATATGTGAGTGACTGAATGAATTAATTGATGAATGGATATGAGAATGTGTGGACGAATAAGTAACTACCTATCTGCCTGTTTTTATGAATGAATGAATGAGTGAATGAATAAATGAATGAATGAATGAATGAATCAATCAATCAATCAATCAATCAATCAATCTATCTATCTATCTTCAATCAAATTGCTTTCGAGATACTAAGGTAGGCCTAGATTCTATTTCACAGAGAGAAGAATGTGATTTATTTTTTACCATTAGCAAAACGTCAATTTTCAATCATTGTTACCAGATCTGTCTTCGACGTATCCATGTTTTCTTAATTTCGCTTCTGTTGTACTCACAGTTAACTTAGAAATAGATGACCGATTTGGATGAATTTGGTTAAAAAGTGTGCATACCTGTTGTGTATATCTTCTGTCACTAAATCATATCAGCTTCAGGATGTTAATAACTTTCTCTTCAGAACCTTTTTTTTTACGTTGATTTTGTCACTAAAACTGTCTTCACAACACGGAACTCAAAAAAATATATCAACAATTAAACGGTTACTAAAGTAACTATACCCATAGTGCATCTATGTAAAACAAATGAAGTACTGCATAACGATACAGTTATGCCACAGTCTAGTACATACAGTCACGAAGGTTGAATTGTTGAGGGTACTAGGAACAATAGACTGTGCCGGTACTGTTTCGCATTGTCTGTGATGAGGCGATAGTAGCGATCCTAGTGGTTAGCAACTATCTATGGATGCATATTCCCTAAGTATTGAGCTTCGTGACTGTATATACTAGACTGTGGTTATGCTCTATTGAATTACAGTATATTGAAAAATCTATGGGATGTAATGTAAAAATGTTATCGATGGTTTCATAACTCACAAAATATGTTGTCTTTGTAAAAATATTTATTCTGAATGCAGTCTCAGTTTCTTGTAATTGCAATTATTGTACTTTACTTCTGGAAAAAACTGTATATACAGTAGGCTACTCTGTACTATAAAATAATGTATATGTATGTACGTCCAAACCAGGTGTTTTTCTGAGTGTAAGACATATGTATTTAACATTGCCATTTAAAATCTTTATAAGTTATAAAATGTTGAAACATGATTTAAATAGGGAGGATCATGTTTAAGCATTTAGCAGGCTTAGAAAAACAACAGAACATCTCTTCATTATAGACATCTTTCAAATTACCTAATGTTTAATACTTTACGTTACTTTTTGGTTATGTATTTCTTAAGCAGTATGTTAAATAGATTTATGTTTAATTTTTTCACGACTAGTTATACATTTTTGAAAGCAAATAATGTGATGAAATTTATTTGTACTTCAAATCATGATTTATGCAACAAATTAAAGAACAAAACTAACAAATTACAGACAAATCAAATTGCAGTGAAGGACGCTCAAATAAGCCAATAATATGTCTCCTACCTCTCTGAGTCTCTGAGCGAATTTCCCGCATAATACTGTTTGAGGAACACAATTCTTCCCTTTGTGGTGTAAGATGTAATAATCCATTACTTCTCCTTTTTGAATTAAATTGGAAATGATTTAAGTTTCACTACAATAATTGAATCACGGCTATAATCTGGCTATAATGAAATGTTCTATTGTTTTCCTAAGCATATGAATTCATAAACATGGCCCACCATATGGCACACGTTTAAATTTTTTGTAGGGAGATTTTAAGTTGAAGTGGTAAATTCCTATGTCGTACATGTAGAAGAACATCTGGTATCTATATATAATGAGAGAGTACAATAAAATTACAATCATAGCAACATTATGTGACTGAAATCTATTCTCGAAACTCAAAAACAAGCTACAGTTATTAAATTTTGAGCGAAACTGTATATAAAATTGATACAGATATCCAGAATGAGAGTTATGAAAAAGTCAAATGCCACTTTTTGGCAACAAACTGAATACGTAATTCCGAATCAGGAAATAAGTGGCAACATCGGATTGAATTAAGAGGACACTTATAATTTTAAAACTTCACAATTTTCACCCGAAATTAGTGAAATTTAAACTACAAAAATAGGCCTACAATACTATCATCTGTACAAAATTTGGTTCCATTAGAGCTAATAATTTTGAATTTATATTTTTTAAATATATTTTATATCGACGTCACTAAAAGGCTTCTTGCATCAAAGTTTTCAAAATGTTTAGTTCATATTTGGTTAAACTACAATCAACGGGGGTTGACTTCAAAGTACTCCACAGTGGATCAAGGAATTTTTAACTTGTCGCACTTAGAGAGTACGGGTGGGGGAGGAATTATCGAGCCCAATTGAAATTACTTCCGGGGTCCCGCAGGGGAGTGTCTTGGGGCCCCTTCTATTCCTTGCTTTTGTATATGATCTGCTAGTTAACATCTTGTCCAGGGTTCGATTATTCGAGGATGACTATATCGTATATAGGGGGGAAAAAAAGTCATGATGATACTACTCTTCTTCAGAATGACCTCAATAGAATAAACGATTGGGCGATGGCCAGCGAAATGAAAAATAAATTCTCTAAAGAGCAAATCCATTAGCTTTACAAGAAAAAGAAATAAAATAATCGCATCGAATATGTTAGGGGGTGAAACCATTCAGGAAGTTTACAAATGTAAATACCTAGGAATAACATTTAGTAGCGATCTCGGCTGGGGGGAACACGTTACTGACACAGCGAGAAAGGCATGGAGGGCGTTATACTTTGTGATGAGGGTACTAAGGAAAGGCTCTGATAAATCCAAAGAGATTGCATATAAATCACTAGTCCGTCCAGTAATGGAATATGGTGCTGCATGTTGGGATCCTTACAGATTAGACACTGGAAAAGATTTAAAAAACGGGCTCTCAAGTGTTGTCGTAATAATTCATCATTAAAATGGGATACACGCACGGATCGGAGAACGCGAATTCGATTATGCGCGATGTTCAAAACATGCAGAGGTGAGCCTGTCTGGAGAGAAATAAAAAATAGGTTGCAGCCGTCAAATTACTCTTCAAGGAACGACCACTCATATAAATTGAGGCAAAGAGGACAGAGGACGGACACTGGAAAGTTTTCTTTTCTCAATCGTACTATCAGGGACTGGAATGCTTTACCTGCAGACTTACTAAAGGCTTTACCAATAACCAAAAATTTATTTAAAAATAGGCTTAAGGACTTTACTAATAGACGGTAGTAACTATTTAAAGGGTGTAATTGATATCTTGTTATTTGAAGTGTTCTATCAGTGAGGAAGTGTGTTGTGTCAGTGAAGTGTGTAGTGTCAGTGAAGTCTATTGTGTAAGTGAAGTGTGTTGGTGTCAGTGAAGTGGCTGTGCAAAGCATTTGAACAGTGAAACGGTTAGAAGTGTTAATGAAAGCAGATAGAATCAGTGCAGTGAGTGAGTTGACAGCGAAATAAGTGTAGTGCCGAAAGGTACTTATGTAGGTATGAACCTGTCACACCCGTGGGTCTTAGTTCGAACTTAGGGTTAAGATACAAATTAGATTTACTTTAAATGTTATTTTAAGTGACCATGCTTCATTAGGATGCTCCTTGTTATTATTATTATTTATTATTATTATTATTAATTATTGTTTTATTAGTTGTGTTTATTATTAATTGTCATTATTGAATATAATTAGTTACCACTGCCACCGGGTATAGGCCTATACCCATTTGCAGTATGAATAAATACATACATACATATTTGCTCAAAAGCTTGAAAATAGTCATAGGAATAGAAATGAATTAGCTTTTTGAACTCAAGCTAAATTTAATGAATTTACCATTACAGCATATTTTAATCTAAGTGCAATATTGAATATGCCCTGAAGGAACTTAATATTAATATTTCATACAATAATGCTAAATAAATTTAATTTATCAACATTTAATTGACCTCTGTGAAAAGTTTCAGACCAATTTTGACAATAAATGTTGCGCAAGGAGCTTTTTCTATTCAAGAAACTGCTTAAAATTTTGAAGTCGAGAAAACAGCAAAAAAAAAAAAAAAAAAAAAAAAAAAAAAAAAAAAAAAAAAAAAAAAAAAAAAAAATTATATCAACTCACTCACGCACCGTATGTTTTGCCACATTTGATTATATGACTAGATCATTTAAAACAGCCTAAAACATAATTACGATTACGATCATAAAAACAAAGAAAATGGATTTTCTTAATTTTTCAGCATTAATTCACCATAGTGTCCCCTTACAAGAAACCTTAGTATTTCTCAAGTACAATAGAAAGAATAGGCCAACAGAAAGGAAAAACAATGGTAGATATGAAGAGAATGTGTAGAGACCGAGAAAATGGATGAAATGGATGGAGAGAGGCGAACCCGACGCTTAGCAGCAAAAGGGACTGAAGAAGAAGAAGAAGAAGAAGAAGAAGAAGAAGAAGAAGAAGAAGAAGAAGAAGAAGAAGAAGAAGAAGAAATATTTCTCATGATGTATAGTTTTTGGCGCCTATGGCTTTCCATGTTTGTGAAAATGCTGCAAAACGGACGTTCGAAGCAGAGGATTGCAGCATGTGGGTTGCCGAGGTGACGAAACAAGTGAATGGGGATCAAGCGCCGGTAACTGCATTGTTGCAAGATTGGCCAATCGGCGACTGCAACTCCACCCCTTCTCTACGGCACTAGCTGTATATAAAGGAGTGCAAACCCCGGATAATGCATCAGTCATCTTCTACTCTGTGATAAATCTTCTGCAATACAGAACCACCGCAATGGCTTTGAAGGTAACTGCATCTCCCACTCAAAATTTCTAGAAAATCATCAATTCTCTTCATTTCTCGTACGAAGTATAAACTGGAAGCATCGGATTATGAAAAAAAAAAAAATCAAGGAAATACAATTTACCAGCGGCTCTTATATACCGAAATAGCAATTGTCTGTCTGTCCGTTATAGCGATATTTTCTGAAATATTCTATTTTGGATTTTGTTCATATTCAGTGCCTATAAGTACTTAACTTGATTCACATGAAATATAATCATTTTTAACAAAAAACAGATCCAGACAACTATTTAAAATTCAAACAAAATGGTACATTACTCAAAATCAGCTAAATAGATTTTCTTATAATTTTTAAATGTAAGATGAAATTACATAGGTCTAAATGCAATAAAAGCTTTTACTTTAGAGAAATAAACTGCTTAAGGGGACAGGATGACTAAATTTGACATATTTACCTAATTGATACATAATTTACATTGTTTTGTATGTATAAGTACCATTACTGTAACAACTTAAATTCAAGATTAGTTAAAAAATGGGGCTGTAATTAAAAAAATTAAAGAATACAGTAATTCACTAAAATGGATATATCTCAGCCATTTTTAAAGATAAATACAAAATATCTTTTGCGTTTTACTCCAAAAATCACGTTCTATAATATGCCTAGAGCATAATTTTGATATTGGCTTTAAGGGCCGTATTCATAGACATACTTAGTGCGGGCTTCCCGTGAATGATCAGCGAACTAACGTTTTTCATATTCATAAACCAGTGTTAGCGATGTCATATGATATGAATCCTGTACAAGTAACCAGTCCATAGCCGGGGCTAGTTTAGCACGCTCGTAGCGCGGGCTAGCGAAATGTCTATGCATAGCACCCTAAGATAAAAAATTACATTTCAAGAATGAATTTTAGACACATCTACTTTTTTATAAAGATATAGAAGCATATTTTTAAATGTAACAAAATAATACATTTCTATTCAAGAGAAAATTTCCTAATAGCATAAAGAATGTGTGTACCAAATATAATGCATGTAGCAATAATAGTTCTGAAGATATAGAACTTTTTGTATGGAAAAAAGAAAGTTACGGGAAATTATGTTTAAAATGTAGTGTCATTTAAAAATCCTGTCCATCAGAGTTTTAAAAATAAGTATTAAATTTTATGTAATGAATTTTTCACATATCAAGGTATTTTAAAAGGAAAAAAAAATTGAAGGAAAAAAAAATAATGTAAAAGGAAATTGCAATCAAAATTTAGTGTCATTTAAAAACCCCCTAAAAATGGCGTCATAGCATGTTACTTGATGTGTTCTTAACATATAAAAAAGTATTTTAAAGTGTTGTTCTTTGATTTTTTATTCTTCACCATATCTAACCATTCTATCCGCTTAATTATTACCCTAAATGAAACCTTTTTTCAGATAAAAGTTTCGTAAGGGCTGTAGGTTGTAGGTTTAACATCTCTGGTACAACAATTACATATTCATCTCACTCATATATTTACAAACTCATTATTCAAGAAGGAAGAAAGAATATTATTTGTCCCGCACTGTGGCATCGTGGTCTAACACATCCTGACTAGGACTCGCGTTACGGAATGCGCTTTATTTCGAGTCCTTATGGGAGAAGACTTTTCTCATTAAATTTCGGCCAGTATATGGGACCGGTGTCCATCAGCATCTCGATGCACTTTGGGTGTTACGATAGGTAGCGAAATCCGGTTACGAAAGCCAGCTATGACGGCTGGGAGGATCATCGTTGGTTCATCTTTCTTCAATTTCTTATTTTATTTTTCTTCCTTGTGATGCTGTTATCAGTTGTCCAATTCGTGTAACTCTTTTTTCCAATCTAGTATAAAGAGCATTCCACGTTAATAAAAAAGCATTGGTTTTATGGCCCTTGCCTAGTACATTGTAGAAGCTATGTGGTAGTTATGCGTTTCTATGGAAACTGTTATTTGATAGAACTGGTAACTCTATAGCATCTATTAGATGCTTTATAGTTGTGCTAACAGATGGAGTTACTTGTCAACAATGTGACGCTGAAACGTGTGTTCAGGTTACTGCCCAGCGACAGTCCTGATGTATTTTATATTTGTGATGATTGGTTAATTAATATTAACTCGACACACTCACAATCACACTCACATTCATACAAATTTCCAGACTCTAGACACCCAGGGAATTCTTCTTCTTCAAGAAAAAAGCCCCATATACTCAATGATTTTTTCTTAATGTGAAATCCTCTTATAGTTCAGTTTCAAAGTTTCAGTTCTTTTATTATTATTCACCTTTGGACAATCTTCATTCATTAAGATGCTCCATTTTTTGTTCCTTTACCTATCGCAATTCTTCACTGTTTGCCAGAGTTATAAATAGTAATTTACAATGTGTTTCAGCTTACACTTTTTTATTGTAATTTTAGACATGATCTGCTTTCTCTCGATGTAACATATTATGTAACCGGTCTTTCTACAACGAGTACCTCAACAAACATGTTTACTGTTGGCAAATTAGATATCAATTAGTATTCTTCGTATTATCATGTGCATGTAAACTGAAACGATTAAAGAATTAACCTGGAATTATATAGGGTTATTCAAAAGTTAGGAAAAATTATTTTATATTCACATAAACTTGTTCCAATTGTGTCACCAATTCAAGCTATTTCTGAGTGAACTAATGCGTGCTTTTTTTTTAATTGATAGCAGAAAATAATGGTTTTACTTTTATATATGCGAATTGGCCTTTGTCAGTACTACTACAGTCTATTATATACAGTCACGAAGCTTGAGTTGTTGAGGTTGCTAGGAACACTAGACTGTGCCGGTTCTATTTCGCATTGTCTGTAATGAGGCGATAGTAGCGATCCTAGTGGTTAGCAACTATCTATGGATGCATATATCCTACATATTGAGCTGCGTGACTGTATATACTAGACTGTGGTATTATTATGAATAGCAATATTAGTTTTCTTTTATTGTTAGATAAAACTGAACAATTTTATTATGAACTAATACTAATACTTTAGTGGAACAGAACAGTGATAAATTAGTATGAAATAATAAAATACAATAATTGTACACTATACTTTTGTACAACACAAATCTTATAATTTGTACAAATTACAGGTGAATTTACTTGTAACGTATCATACTGTAGTTTTGTGGAATAGGCTTTGTCCCACATCCACATAATTATCCTAGAAAAGGTGAAGGACCATCTAATTAGTATGGGGGGTAATCTTTTATCAATTCTATGATCCAATTGGATCAGTGTCTGGTAGAGTTCCCGTGTAGCTCAGTTGGTGGAGCGTTGGTACATTTAACCAAAGGTCCCGGGTTGGATACCCGGCCCCGGAACAATTTTTCTCTCGAAATTGTTCAAATCAACTTTACAGGGAGCTATACCTGAAAGCTTGATTTGCTTTATACACGTCACTGTTCGTTAACAGAAAACTATAATTTTAGTCACACAGAGTTAGTGTGCACTCAATGTTGGTTGCTTGACGATTGTCAGCCCACTTTGAGGTCTGTGGATATAGAGGGAAAAATTGAATCGGTAGCTGGTAGAGTTCCCGGGTAGCTCAGTTGGTAGAGCGTTAGAACGTTTAACCAAAGGTCCCGGGTTCGATACCCGACCCCGGAACAATTTTTCCCTCGCAATTATTCAATACTATGATTCCTTCAGTCATTTTAACTAACGTACGAATCTGGATTTCGCTACTCATTGTAGCTCCTCAAATTCCTCACTAAGCTGGATGATCATCGGTTCTTCCCGTACACAGGGCCAACAATTCATGAAAAATTACTTTCCCCATGCGGGCTCGAAACAGCGCCGAAAAACTTTAAATCTTTAGCATATCTTCCTCGGGATGGAAGTAAAAATTGGACGTCCGTGTGTTCATTCATGACAGGTAAAGCAACACAAAATTATTGGCATTCTCATATTATGATGGTGAACTCTGCAAATAGTATCGAAATGTTAGATATTAAGTCTCTCACGCACAGTAGAAAATCCAAATCTTCTTGACTATGTATCTTGCATTTTTTTTTTTGCACAAAAGTCAAATGGGGCAAAGAGTATTTCCGTAGTAACTCCATCCATAATGTAGCCGCATCTGTGGCTACAGTGCTAGCGTGCTCGTCTTACATCCAGGCGGCCTAACTTCGATCCCCGTTCAGACCTGGCTGAAATTTGTGATGGAAAAAAAAACAGACTATGCATAGTGGTTTTCTCGATGTATTCCCGTTTCTCTCTTTCATTCCACTATCGCTCTATACTTCCCCCTCATTTCATCTATCATCTGTAATATTAAAAATAGGTTAGAATGAAGTCTGGGGACAGTACAAATTTCCGATGCCGATCTAGGTTCTAAGGGGTTAGGCCTCAGGGCTCTTGGTTCGAGCTCGTTAGTAAATGGTGGTACCTTGCCTTCAGGGTCCGGGAAGGATGGTCCACCTGTCAGCGTTGGACTCACAAATTCCACCCACCCGAGCCATCCGTCGGACTTAGTCGTTCATCGCATATATGGCGTACAATGGGCCTAAAGATCACCTCTGTGGTGTAGAATCTGCATGCTGGTTTCTTAGGCAGAGGGCCCGGATTCGATTCCCGGTTCAGTTGAATTTCCTGGTTGAGGTTTTCCCTCAACCGTAAGGCAAATGCCAGGAAATTCGGGCCACAACATCCCTGAATATCACGGCTTTATTCATCAGCAAAATCATATTCATAACAAATTAGTAATACATATACAGTCGCCATCTAGTTCACAACAATAGAATCAGTCTCGACAATAGTAGCCTACACAGGCCTTCGCATTTCACCCAAAAGATTAACTCGCGATATGACCAGAGATGTTAAAGCGAGTATAAATAACACCAAAAATAAAAGGCCTAAACAAGCTCATTCCGGATTCAGTAATCAATCAATCAATCACGAAATATATTTTTTCACATAACTGGTCGACTATGCCATCCTCCCAAATTGCTCTTTCGTCTCTCCAAAGGATGAGGGCGCTCATTTTGAAGAGCTTCTCGAATAACAGAACAGCGCTCCACTCTTCGTAGAACCAATCGTCGCCTATGATATTTTACCGGGGTGCACTACACGCATTGTGTTGAAGATGAGTAATTCCATGTGAAATCATCAATATAGGCTGTGACAGCATAATTTTTTAATTTGATGAACATTTTTCCAATAGTAAATTACTATGAGACAGGAAAAAGGATCTGTATGGTTGTGAAACTTGGACTCTCACTTTGAGAGAGGAACAGAGGTTAAGGACGTTTGAGAATAAGGTGCTTACAAAAATATTTGAGGCTAAGAGGAATGAAGTTACAGGAGAATGGAAAAAGTTACACAACACAGAACTGCACGCATTGTATTCTTCTCATGACATAATTAGGAACATTAAATCCAGACGTTTGAGAAGGGCAGGGCATGTAGCAGGTATGGGCGAATCCAGAGATGTATATAGAGTGTTAGTTGGAAGACCGGAGAAAAAAGATCTTTGGGGAGGCCGAGACTTAGAGGGGAGGATAATATTAAAATGGATTTGAGAGAAGTGAGATATGATGATAGAGACTGGATTAATCTTGCACTGGATAGAGACCGATGGAGGGCTTATGTGAGGGCGGCAATGAACCTCCGGGTTCCTTAAAAGCCATAAGTAAGTAGGAAAAAGGATCAAATATTAGGGTTCCTCAGTTTCACTGTTAAACAAGTGCATGTGCGCTTGAACTTTTACTCTTCGCTGATTGTTTTATAATGAGAAAAAAAATTAAATTAATATCTTAAGAACTATTTGAGGTATCATGTCCTTGAAATTGTCAATGTGATTACACAATGATATTTCTACGCCACCCGTACAATAACAGAAAACTAACATTTTATATAGAATGAGAAAGTTGCTAATACTCCTGTATATAAAAAAAAAAAAACATGTTGAAAATTTGGCAAATGTTCAAATGACAAATGACTGTAGTAAACAAGTCTCCTTGGCAACACATAGCCATCTAGGATACAATGGGTGCATCAGCAGATTTGTATCGATAACATCATTGGATTACCTAACAAAATGAATTATTATCGGTTACAAACTTAAGTTAAGTTTTGGATTGTACCTCGAAAAGCATTGAACGTAAACTTTTATTGTTATGAGTTTCTAAATTGATTAAAGTTGCAACACTTGCTATCAAGCTGATAATATCTAACAGATGTTTCATTATGTTCTTTCATTAGTAACTAAAAAACTAAGGATTTTCGAACATATGTTTATATGATTTTTTCCTTGTATTAGTGTGATGAATATGTCCCAAGGTTTGTCAATGTATTTCTGAAACACCCTGTATATGTTATCAGGGGCAAGCTTGATTCTCAAGTACTAAGAATCAGAAGTGTCATGC
The DNA here is from genome assembly GCF_040183065.1 of Periplaneta americana. Lineage (NCBI taxonomy): Eukaryota > Metazoa > Arthropoda > Insecta > Blattodea > Blattidae > Periplaneta > Periplaneta americana. Next base: position 31,077,154 of record NC_091124.1, on the reverse strand, counting down.
CATCTCTTGGATATAGTCAAACAAAGCTCAGTTTGTCTTCAATGGATCAATGATATTTTTATATATTTCTGACCTTCTCGCAGAAGGTTGTACCGTGTTCATTTTCAATGGAAGCTTACGGCATTTCCTTTTTCACAATGAATACGTCACAAGTTTATTTGCTGAGTCTACCAAAGAGAGACGATTTTACTTATTTTAATAATTTGTGGTAAGCTACTTTCAAATGTCTGAGTTTCGTACTTAGTATTTGAATTTTTTAAATTATGTCCATCTTTATAAACATATACTATTTGTCACGCGAACAAGAAAATATTGAATTTATCTGTTAACAATCTCGAGAAGGTTTCGTCGAGGAATTTGCTGAAATTGTGGCTAATTGGCCAGAAATTCATTCACGTATGATCAACATCACAACGATCTTACTACTCTCCAACTAAAACTCGTGCGTGGGAGTAAGTTTAAAAAATAAATTTGTAATACTCTGCTGTAACATTAATTTCGCTCTTAAGAAATATTTTTTTTTAATTAAGTGAAGTATGGTTGTAATAATAGTAGCATGAATTACATTTATGTAGGAAAGTAAGCTAAATAAAGCTAATGGGTTCATACCTCATTTATAGAGGAAATCCTCTCTCCTCTAATGACCACAATGCAACAAAAAAAATCCTCTTATTAACGACTCTAATAATAAGTATATTAATTTAAATTTCATCTAATCCATGATTAGGGGCATTAGAAATTAATTTATTATCGTTTATTCCTCTAATATCAACCAACAAAAATTATTAACACGGCCGTATTCATTTGTTAAAAGAAAAGAACAACATCCAATATCAACAACAGACATGGCCTACATCGTTTACCCTTCAGAAGCCTTGAGAATTAAATTCACTCCGTGATCATAACCTCATGAATTATATCGCACCCTCAGTGCATTAGTATAATGGCTTCATACCTCATTTATAGAGGAAATCCTTTCTTCTCTAATGACCACAATTCAACAAAAAATCCTCTTATTAATAGGAAGTACATTAATTTCAATTTCATCTAATCCATGATTAGGGGCATTAGAAATTAATTTATTATCGTTTATTCCTCTAATATCTTCTTCTTCTTCTTCTTCTTATTTGGTATTACAGCCCAGGTGGGCCTTAACCTCCTCTATGGCTCTCTTCCATCCTTCTCTATCCATCGCCAACTCCCTCCAATTCCTTATTCCTAATCTATTCACATCCACTCGTACACAGTTCCACCATCTTGTTCTCGGTCTTCCTCTTAATCTGGTTCCATCTGGGTTGTTATTGAAGACAATCTTCACTTTCCTTGTTGTTTCCATCCTTGTGACGTGTCCCAACCATCTCAGTCTTTGACATCTTATGTGCGCCTCCAAATCCAAGTTCCTCTAATATCAACCAACAAAAATGTATAACACGGCCGTATTCATTTGTTAACAAAACAAAAGAACAATACTCAATATCAAAAACAGACATGACCTACGTCGTTTACCCTTCAGAAGCCTTGAGGATTAAACTCACTCAGTGATCATAACCTCATGAATTATATCACACCGTCAGTGCATTAGTGTAGAATTATCAACTAAAAATTGCTGGTTTAGAGAAAACGACTTCTAAGTTTCAAATTATGACATTAAATACATTTCAGGTTATAAGTTATCTCTTATGTATGATAAGTTACATAAAAGGTAACAGATGATATGAAATAAATTTAAATTTCATAATTTAAAACTTTGAAGTCATTTTCTTTAAATTACCAATTTTGAATTGCTACATAATGCACAGAGGAAGCGATATACCGGAAGTTCCATTCAAAATTGACCACCGGGTAGAAGGTAACTGTTACAGGATAGCAGATTTAAGATACGTTGATATTTTCTTTTTTCAGTACGTCATCCTCGCTGCCCTCGTGGCCGTCGCCAAGGCTGGCTTCCTCGGCGCCCCTGCTGTGGGTTACGCCGCCCCCGCCGTAGGCTACGCCGCCGCCCCCGTGGCCGTCTCCACTCCCGCCATCACCTCCCAGCACTCCAACATCCTGAGGAGCTACGGCAACCTGGGACAGGTGTCCACCTACTCCAAGACCATCGACACCCCCTACTCCAGCGTCCGCAAGTCTGACGTCCGTGTGAGCAACGACGCTCTCGCCTACCCCGCCGTCCACGCCGCCTACGCCGCCCCCGCTGCCTACGCCGCCCCCGCCGTCGCTGCCGTACATGCCGCTCCCGCCGTGGCTGCCTATGCCGCCCCCGCCGTCCACGCCGCTCCCGTCGGAGTAGCCTACTCTGCCGCCCCCGCCGTCGCTCACCTGACTTTTTCCGGCCTGGGTGTGAACTATGGATGGTAATCACCTTCAGGAGCGACGCTTGCACCACCTATCGTGTATTCTGCGCACCCAACAAAAAGCATCACCGAAATTCATCTGCCTCTTGAATCCATTTATACATAAGACTTATGTAGTATTATTTATCTTTGTATTCCTGTAATTAAATTTTCTATCCGTCAAAAAATGTTTTCTTACAGTTAATTATTCTGTATAGTCTTACGATTACATATCCTCTCCTAAATAAAGCCCGGTTTCCACAGTACTTGTTTCTGTGATGGATTCCAAGGAGGCTGCGCTGGAAGTAAGGGTACGTACACGTTGGAGCAACGATGAACGATAAGAGAAATGATCTAGCGATGCTTTGGTATTATCAAAGAATCATGTGTTCATATCGGAGCAACGAGGACGCGGGAAGAGAACATTTTGTTTTATCAGTAGAAGATATTCTATGCATCCACTTAATGAAAGAAGATATATAGGAAATATCAGCTGCTAAGTTCAAGGTTAATGTAACTTAAATACGTACAAAATTCAACCCGTTTCTCATCCCGAAGATAGTATAAATTCGTTGTGTTGTGATTGGTTCTTGTGATCACATAACATATGACGAATAAATACACAACTGATCAATTTGTCAATATCTACAATAATTAATTTAATAAGCCGAAATAATAATATTCGGATATATTGATAACCACCGGTATTTATACAGATTAATATTATCTTAATCAGAAATCATATGAACGACAAGAGCGAAGAAAATGGAATTTTTCTTTTTCGTCGCTTTTATCGTGTATCTTCGCTTTTATCGTTGCTCCAATATGCACACCTCAATGACAATGCATGCTTCAATTCTCTCTGATATAGCATCGCTGCTTCTTTTATCGTTTATCGTCGCTCCAACGTGTACGTACCCTAATGCGCTCTGGTGGCTGCTTTGGTGGCTAGCTTGCTGGTTTTCGAGATTAGGTTACTTGCTATTTTTCGTGTTGGTTTACAGGCTGGAACCAAAGACGATGATATAGTATCACCACTGAAACCATGTCGCCATGTTCGTTGTTTTCCAACTAAACCTGTTTTTTTCTATATTCTTTAGTTTCTAAGAAACAACAATTATATATCGGACTTTAGCTGTTTTGCACTTATGGCTTAATTACCTTATTAGGAAATTTACTATTGTTAATGAAGGACTTTAGTTGTGAGAACAACAACCAGCATACCTATACTTGTTTTTTTTAAAGATGGGACATGACAGTTCAGCGGTCGAGCTTGGAACTACAGTGCCATGTTGCCAATATGGACTACCACACTGCCAGCAGATGGAAGCTAGCAAATGTCGTTAAGATGGCTGACGTTAAAACATTCATTGACAATTGACGCGAAGGTAAGATAACAATATAAAAATCGACAGAGAATCAAAGACGAAATGTGCCAATGCTAACATTGTGTGCACAATAGATGTCGCCAAGAGAGCTATTAAGATATTGTAAGTTTGGCAACTCAACCGTTGTTACCATAGCAACAGGCCTAACACGCTATGTGACATTCAGTTGTTTTTCCGATCGCAACGCTCCTGTCATGTCCCATTTTTCAAAACAACAAGTATAGTAGCAAATACAGGGGCCATCGCAGCACCCATCAGAGAACCAAGCTTGCTGGCCAACAAGGAAACACACAACTAAACAAGCACCGCGGGAAACGGGCTTAAATCTATAGAGGATTCCAGATTAAGTAAAAAGCATCGGTTTTTATGGGTCGTTCCTACTACACGTGGTAGATAGGCGTTTCTATGCCAACTGGTCTTTTTTTGGAATAGCCCCATACATCCAATGCTTTTTTCTTAGCCTGTAACCATCTATAGTAGGAGAATCATAAAAAAATGGCAGGAGACTTAAGGGAACCCCAATAATTGTGTGAAACGTCTACAAGGTTACTCTAATTAAAGTAATAAAATGCAATATGTACACTCTTTGACACGGAAAATTGTCACTCTCCTGTAGTGAAGTGTCGTTCGGATTGACGCGAGATTCATAAGAGGAAGTATCGAGGTCCGAGGATGAAATCAAGCTGTAGCAGTGGTGTATCTGTGTGTCACGAAACGACATATTCCCTACGAAGCCTTTATGACTTAGCGATAGAGCTCTTTCTTCTCGTTACAAAGACAGGGCTTCGAATCTCTATATGTAAAACGCACGCATGTAAACACAGCACACGCGACGATTCGCTAGTTGTTCCGAGGTCTCTGAACAGTGACCAATTTCCGTGTCAGAGGGTGTACTTCCTTAAACACTACTTCATTTGATATCCATGTATAGATACAGAAAAGGTTTTTCTTTAAAAAAATGCATAAGTGCAATTAAAGTTTAATGAGAGTATTTTGGACAGAAAATCTGAGGCAAGTCTAACCTTGTATCTAGAAAAGATTATGTTATGAAAACGAAATATTTTAGCGAATATTGTTGTGTGTGTTATGGTTAGGGATCTGATTTTTAGGTTTTTGTAAAGACCATTTTAGGTTTTTGGAATGTAGGTGAAACATATTTTTTGGGTCGCCTTGCAATATGTACTTAATTCGTTTTGTACAGTAGCATGGTTACCATTGTAATAATCATTTAAAGTTTGCAACATTTTGTTCGTCCTTGTGTTACGAAAGCGGTTTTATTCGTGAAATAAGTATAAAATAAGATTTCAGAAGATCCCGGGTTCAAACCCCGTGGCCGTCGAGTCTGACAGGGGTTTTTCATTGTTTCCCTGAGTCACAAAGGCAAATGCCGGATTGGAAATTTACATGCCATGATTCATCACCGCCTCAATCACCAACATTAATAGAAAATCTATAATCAGTTACATGAACACAAGCCATCTACACACACATTAGAAACAAGAACTCAACAATAGTAACAACGGCCTACTGGTATACCCACAGATCCTAAACAAGCGATGTGACCACAGATGTTAAAGTGTGTACAAATAAACTTAACAAAATAAGTGTTCTTAACAGAAAATGAAAGACTTAAGGTTCTGATGATAATAGGATTTGGTGACAGAAGTGCACAAGAGGTAGGCACACTTTTATCGAAACTCATCCATATCCATCACATATTTCTCAGGTAACTGAGAGCAGGATAGAACAAAAACCTCTAACCAAGGAAATTCTTGATTTTTCATCATGCCAAAAGTCTTTCTATAGGAATTTATTGCTTTCTAAATTCCGTATAAGCAAGAATAAAGTTATTGACATATTACAAAGATTAACGTAGGAACACAGGATGGAATTTATACTGCAAAGATGCCAGCCAGAAAAAGATGATTGGACGCAAGAAACACACAGTAATTCGCAAAGCAAAAAATCCAAAAAAATAACCGCTTCGAGATGTTAAAATGTTATGTCTTATTTAACGACGGTCGCAACTGCAGAGGTTATATCAGCGTCGCCGGATGTGCCGGAATTTTGTCCCGCAGGAGTTCTTTTACATGCCAGTAAATCTACTGACATAAGCCTGTCGCATTTAAGCATACTTAAATGCCATCGACCTGGCCCGGGATCGAACCCGCAACGTTGGGCATAGAAGGCCAGCGCTATACCAACTCGCCAACAAGGTCGACTAACCGCTTCGAGATTGGTTGCTAAGCTCAAGTACAAACAGGTAAAACCATACACTTACTTACAAATGGCTTTTAGAGAACCCAGAGGTTCATTGCCACCCTCACATAAGCCCGCCATCGGTCCCTATCCTGAGCAAGAGTATCCAGTCCCTACCGTCATATCCCACCCCCCTCAAATTCATTTTTATATTATCCTCCCATCTACGTCTTGGCCTCCTCAAAAGTTTTTTTCCCTCAGGCCTGCCAACTAACACTCCATATACATTTCTGGATTCGCCCATACGTGCTACATGCCCTGCCCATCTCAAACGTCTGGAGTTAATGTTCCTAATTATGTTAGATGAATAATACAATGCGTGCAGTTCTCCCTTGTGTAACTTTCTGCATTCTCTTGTAACTTCATCCCTCTTAACCCCAAATACAGAGTGTCCCACAATAATGTTTACACTTTTTGAACGGTAATAACTAGAACAAAAATCAGAGAATATAAATAAAAATGTAAATAAATAAATAAATAAATAAATAAATAAATAAATAAATAAATAAATAAATAAATAAATAAATAAATAAATAAATAAATAAATAAATAAATAAATAAATAAATAAATATTCCACTGTAACTTAATCGTAAATTTACTATTAATAATTCTAATTTTAATTGCAATGGTATTCATAATAAATTGTAGTTATAAACCCTAGTAAAAGGAAAGAGAAGACTTATTGGTCTTATATCTACTAGATTAAATAAATAAATAAATTAATAATAATAATAATAATAATCATCATCATCATCATCCGTGGCGCTACAGCCCACGAAGAGCCAAGACCGACCAGCCGACTGCTGGCCTCACGGCCACATGCCTAAGCAGAGGTGGACGATCATCCAACCAGAATGGAGGTATCGTGTGGTTAGCACGATGAGCCCCCCAGCCGTTATAGCTGATTTGCGTATCCGGATTTCGCTACCTATCATAGCTCCCCAAGTGCATCACGATGCTGGGTGGGCACCGGTCCCATACACTGGCCAAAATTTCATGAGAACATTTCTTCCCCCATGAGGACTCGAACCAGCGTGCATTCCGTAACGCGAGTCCTAGGCAGGATGCCTTAGATCACGACGCCACGGCGCGGGACAAATAAATAATTAAACAAATAAATAAATGAATGAATAAATAAGTAAATAAATAAAGAAAAAATATATAGATAAATAGATAAATAAATTGCAATATGTTTCCTATAAGATATCTCACTGAAACGGTGAACATTTTCAGTTGTTAAAAACAATAGAATGATATTTCCTCATGAATTGCGTAACTTATTGAACCCGTATTACAATCGTGGATTACAACATAAAATCGTAGTACTTTTTTTAATATAATAGACTCTCGTAGCCATGGTAACGTAAGTGGATGATGTTTAGAAAGGAGATAGGACAGTTAGAGGAATGTTATGTGCACGCTTCATAGGTAAGGAAGTAAAAACATGGCGTCCAATGTCCAGAATAAAATCTGAAGCGAAAGTTCGAGAGTAAGGCATCATATCGTAATCTCGGAGCAACTTACAAGCGCAGAGATCACCACCCACACCTTAGTACACGGCCAGAACAATGTCGTGTCTTGTTCCGCAATTAACCGCGTCATGAAATCAGATCAGAATTTCAGCACGGGTGGCCTGACCTTTGGGCTTTCTCAGGTTCTATGTGCTAGCATCCTATTCAACTCGCTGGCAGCTATATTTACAGTTTCAACGCGTCCTAACAATTGGATAGATTATTAAATTATAACTTTAAAGATAATTCTATTAAAATTATTTATTTTGTCTCATGGAATCGTATTAATTTAAAAGAAAAATTTAAGGGAACAAATTTAGTGAAATCTTGATATCCTATACACAACACACAGAAGAAAAACTAATTGAAACAAATGAATAACCAATGCCTTTCTTAGGCCTGCATATCCTACCGATGATTTTCTCCGACATTTGCATAATGATGACGTAATTCAGTGCTACCATCATGATATTGCACTAAGCTTACGAAAGCACTCTTTCGCTGTGGTTCAGGCGTTCAGGGTAAATGTTCCTAGCTTTGTTCAGGCTTTTGATATACAGAGTGATTCAAAACCTCTGCAACAAACTCTGAGGGGTGATAGAGTTAACAATAAGGAACTCTTTTTGTTAAACAACCTATGTCTTTCGACGCGTCGTTTCGAAGATACCGTTTAAAATGTTTTGCACAGGCGTACGTCAATGTATGCGAATGTGTGCACTCCTGTTTGTTTGTTTATTGAGATGTTTGTACTACGCGACCAAGGCGAGACCCGTCGTGGCCGAATGAGGAACTCCATGGTTGCTGCGTATGTTTACTGCTGGAGTGTCGTCACATCCAATGCCTAGCGTTTCGAACTGGTCACAATGCCGCGTGTAGGGAGACGTGTGTTTCGTAGCCATAAAGTTTTGTGATGAAAGAAAAGACAACGGGTTTATTCTTACCTCTATCGAAGACAACAGAGTGTGCTGCAGTTATTGTGAAGTTAAATAAGGAAACAATTAGTAGGATTAGAAAGGAAGGTAAAGAGTGTGTAGAAATATCTACACCAAAAAAAGTTAGACGACCTCCTGCAAATAAGGTTGAATTAGACGACATGGACAACTGTATCATAAGAAGAGAAGTTCATAAATATTATAATCTGTACAAAGAGCTTTCGACATTAGGAAAGTTGCATAAATTTTGTAAGAGGAGATAGGTTTCAAAAGGTGCAAGGAAACTTTACGAAAACTCATACTATTATAGGGTTTGCATTCAAAAAATTTAAAGATAAAAGGAAATATCTAATAGAACGCTCTGATATAGTAGCCCGTTATTTACCTGAACGAAATATGGTTCCATACTCATTACAATGTCCACAAATGTTGGCAAGACGTAAACGTGTCAGGAGTTTATACAAATAGCAGTGCAGGTCAACGACTTGTAGTAGCCCATGCTGGTGGTAGTGATGATTTTATGGTTCTTATGGTTTATGATTTCCTCATATATGTCCGGAGTCCGGTCACTTTAAAATTCTAAGGTAAGAAATGTATATCAAATGCAATATTGTATAAAATACAGTACCTACGTTATTTTACGTTACTTTCGATTCATGTTCCCTCCTTTACCAACACCGATGTTGTGGTGTGCTTTCTGAATAGATTCCTATGTGTATAAATGTGATAAAAACTAAACAAAGTTAACTATATATTCTAACATATAACGTATTAATAATAATGGAACAAGAGCTCAGTTCAGGATGTGCTTCATTTTGCATCTGATGCGGACTTTACAACACGGCCTGTGTTGTGAAGCGAATCGCAGCGCCACCAAACAAAACGGTTCCCGCCTTCGTCGCGTAGTAAGAGACGTGAAGGGTTGTTGTTGTTTGTTTTCGTTTAATGTTCAATACCTTTTCCTTTCAGTTCAGTGTAATAATCAATTGAGAATGGATGTCTACGCGGTCTTCCATCAATGCGCCGGGGACGAAGAGACCCATCGTCTCGAAGGCGCTGATAAAGTCGAGCAAACATTGTGTGGTGAGAGTGATTTCTGTTTTGAAACTGTTGTTGGTACATGTGGAGAGCTCTTCTTCCGTTTCCGCGAGCCTCCCCATAACACATTACCATGTCGACTAACTCGGGAAAAATGTAGACATCCATTCTCAATTGATGATTAGACTGAACTGAAAGGAAAAGGTGTTGAACATTAAACGTAAACAAACAACAACAACCCTTCTCGTCTCTTACAAACATCTCAACAAACAAACAGTGGCGCACACATTCGCATACATTGACGTACGCCCGCGCAAAAACATTTTCAACGATATCTTCGAAACGACGCGTCGAAAGACATAGGTTGTTTAACAAAAAGAGTTCCTTATTGTTAGATCTATCACCCCTCAGAATTTGTCGCAGAGGTTTTGAATCACCCTGTATACTTTGCATATACGCTTTTTGGTAGATCGATATATCGTAAAAAATGTTATGTTTTATTTAACGACGCTCGCAACTACAGAGGTTATATCAGCGTCGCCGGATGTGCCGGAATTTTGTCCCATAGGAGTTCTTTCACATGCCAGTAAATCTACTGACATGAGCCTGTCGCATTTACGCACACTTAAATGCCATCAACCTGGCCCGGGATCGAACCCGCAACCTTGGGCATAGAAGGCCAGCGCTATACCAACTCGCCAACCAGGTCTACTATATCGTAAATGGAACGATAATATTAAAATAGATTTGAGGGAGGTGGTATATGATTGTAGAGACTGGATTAATCTTTCCCAGGATAGGAACCGATGGCGGGCTTATGTGAGGGCGGCAATGAGCTTCCGGGTTCTCTAAATGCACATTTGTAAGTAAATAAGGGAAGACTGGGTTCAAATGAAATTTGTGATGTTGAGGAAAACGGGAGAACCTAGGGAAAATCATCATCCTTCTACTTTTTCCGCTGAAAGCATCACTCCAGTCAACGCCGGGGATTGAACCCGGTTCGCTGTATGATAAATGGGCGCTCTAGAGTCCTTAGAAATCGAAGTAGGGTAAGCCTGAAGCAGGATGTAAGGACAGGACTTCAAAGAATACAGACAGCTTTGCATGTTTATGTATATTCGCACTTAACACACATACAATAAATATGTACAGACATTCACGCAGCTACAGGGTGAGCATTTAGTAGCCATAGTGGGCGCCGAAACCGTCGAAAGCGAGATGGGCGACGGCGGGGGCGGCAGAGTAGGCGACGCCCAGGGGAGCGGCGACGGCGGGGGCGGCATAAGCAGCACCGTGGAAGGCAGGAGCGTAGGCGGCGTGAGCGACGGGGGCGGCATAGGCGGCGTGGGCTACGGGGGCGGCGTAGGCGGCGACGGGGGCGTGGGCCAGGGCGACGGCGTCGTTGCTGATGCGGGTGTCGTACTTGCGCACGCTGGAGAAGGGAGAGTCAACAGCCTTGGAGTAGTGGGACACTGCGGAGTTGCCGTCCAGGGAGCGGACGGTGCTCTGGTGGGAGGCGCCGATGGCGGGAGGGGCGGCATAACCAGCGTAGCCGGCGTAGCCCACGGCGGGGGCGGCGTAACCAGCGTAGCCCACGGCGGGGGCGCTCAGGAAGCCGGCGTTGGCGACAGCCACGAGGGCGGCCAGGATCACGTACTGCAGGAAAAGCAACACAGATTACCTTAGTAGAACAGCGTTACAAAGGATACTGATGTTCGCCTATTCACTAGAAAAATTAATTCATATGTCACATTCAGAAGAATACATTGATGACTTGTCGTTTGCAAGTAAAAGCAGGGATGAATAATAGAACGAAGAAGAATCGGAATCCATTTTTCCATTGCTTATAAAACTCGATTTGTATTCGTGATCTGTGATTTTTTTAAATTGTCATTGCCAGGACCAGGTTTTTTTTTTTGGCGAAAAGTTTTAAAAATTTCGTAAAAGTGAATAAAATACGGTACACTTTTGGTTAAAAAAAAAGTGACAATTTCGTAAGTTTTTTTTTTTTACAACGTCCCTTTCTTCACTAATAATTTAATATGTATTTTTGTGGTTTTCTTATTGTAATAAATGCATAATCAACTGGATAATACGCACGGTACACCAACGTCGGCAGTCGACGTTGCTCGCTGGCCGGGCCGTACCGAGTCGTGTCAAACAAAAGACAATCGAAATGGTGATAGTAACTTTATTTTATTTTAATGGGTTATTTTACGACGTTTTTTCAACGTCTAGGTTATTTAGCGTCTGAATGAAATGAAGGTGATAATGCCGGTGAAATGAGTCCAGGGTCCACCACCGAAAGTTACCCAGCATTTGCTCGTATTGGGTTGAGGGAAAACCCCGGAAAAAACCTCAACCAGTTAACTTGCCCCGACCGGGATTCGAACCCGGGCCACCTGGTTTCGCGGCCAGACGCGCTGACCGTTACTTCACAGGTGTGGACTGGTGGTAGTAAAATTCGCGACTATATTCTTAAAAAATTCAATCCCTTAGTCAAGTGCAAGGCTTTTGCAGTACAACGGCGGTGTTTTGAATGCACCAAAAGCAAATGCAGATCAGTAATATCATAAAGTAGGTTATCACATCGAAATAAAGGGGGAAAAAGTGTGTTTTAGGAAATATCATTAAAATGAAGGAAAGTAAATTTCCGGTTAATGTTCGCCAAAGCGTTAAGTATGTAATTATGACCGCGTAACCGTTTTATTTGTGGTCTAAAAAAATATCTCGTCTTTTACGAAGAAAACTTTTAACGACCATGAAATTATTCACCGCTTTCATCATTTATTGTTTATGAATATTACGAAACAAAAACTATCATAAGGGCCATGATCGACAGGATCATCTTGGCTGTCTGCGTATGTGCGGACTTTGTTAATAAAAACCTAAACTAATCAAACCTATCCTCCCGGTTACACGTAGCAAGAAGGATCTTATTGATTTGATCTGGAATGTACACACGAAAATAAATTCAAGTAAGGATCACGCTACCACTGCAGAGGTCCGCGCATGCGCCACAGCAAAACTGTTCCTGTAGCGAGCCTCTCATCTAAGACACGTAATCTACTCGCAATACTTAAGCAAATACATTTTATCGCTAACAGTGGTGCTATCTCTCAGTGATTTCAGAACGAAGGAGGTAGAGAGAAAAAAAATTCTCCGCAGATGAACGTCATGTCCCTACGTTGGCGACATTGTGTATTTAGTTAAATTTGGTCGTAACCGTAACGGCACGGTTCAAAGCTACCGTACCAAATTCTCCAGTTTAGCGTAAATATAAAATCATTGTCATGCACATCAACAAGCTTACATACTGTATAATGAAATAATGATTAAACATTATATATAATTGATTACAATTTATATCCTAATTCTACTTTATAATAGGCCTAAATGACAATTTATACAATTCTTAATTTTTAATTTAATACTGATTAACCGTTCGGCAATCCCTGACATGACGAGGCAAGGAGTTCCATAGGCGACACACACGGTGAAAGAGGATGAATAGAAAGAGATACGGTGAAGAGGAATGGATAATAAAGCCTGATGTTGATTCCGTAACGTTGTAAGATATTCAAAGCGAGTTCTCAGATATTTTGGAGTATAAATATATGTATGTAAAAGCAAACAAAATGGACTCAGAAGAATAAGTTTTAAGGCGCCTTTAGAAACAAACGTAAAAATATTTGTAATAGCCAAAAATATGTCAAGGATTACGAACAATTTTCAAATTAATTTTATTAGTAAATGACAGATTCGTAGATACTAAATATGGATAATATCGTCCATCATTTGAGTAGCAGTTACAATACACAGGCAGTCAGTAGGCTATATCAAGAACAAGTCTGCCTGTTATAGAGAAGAATTTCTGTGAAAAATCGAAATAATTTTTCTGCATTTCGTACGATATTTTCTTAATACTGTGTATTGAGAGAGTAACAGAAAAAAACATATACAAACAGCGGAAAGAGACGTAATAAAATTAAAAAGTCAAATTTAATGTACCGGTACCTATACAGACCTAAAAGTTTCCAAATACATTAATAGTTTTGTGACCTGGCAGAATGTAAGAGAAGGCGTTATGGCCTTAACTCTGCCAGTATGAATAAATAAATAAATAATTATTATTACCTATTATTATTATTATTTTTTTTATATTTTTATTATTACTATTATTAGTTTTAAGCATTTCTAAAATAACTGAGAGCCTAAAAAATTTAAAATATTATCCTTGTTAATAAACATTGACCCAAATGCAAACCCATGCCACAACCTACCTTGAAGGCCATTGTTGAGGTGTAGATCGTTATTGTGATCTTTGTGTGAATAATGTCAATGTTCGTAATGCCCTGCCTTATATACCCCTGCGTAGAGGTGTAGGTTACTACACAAGCCCTCTCCTCTTGTACTTACAAGACACCTAAATTAGTACATCAGGGGGAAGTGGATATGGCGAACAAAAAAAAAAAACAATCTAGCTTTCGCCTTTATTTTGTTTTTGCACGCATATGCACGGTTGAAGGTCTCGGTTAATGGGTCAAAACCGATGTCCACCCAAAAATACGTCACAGCTGTGAATGAAAAGAGACAGAAAGTTTGCGTTGATAATTAATTCGTGAAATTTATTACCATACAGTGACGAAAATAATTTACACCGGTTTCGGGGAGGTAAATTTTAAGCCATTTATTACATACGCTTACAAACACTGCCTCCTGGATACATACAAAACTACGAAAAAATGCTTACGAGGATGGTATAAAATAAACATGCTAAACACGTCCATTCTCCAGAATGAATATGGCAAGACTAAAGCTTACCGTAGAAGAGGGTAAAGTCGATCAAAATTTTGCAATTTTTAATTATAGTGAGGTTATGCAATGGAGCGAAGTTCCTCAAAATATAGCATTTTGTCGTCATATCCTTCACTTATGAAGACACGTTACAAGAATTGAATTACAATCTATGAAAAACTGTTTTTTTATTTGACTTGTGATCGAAGTTACCTGCTTAAATAGGGTAAAGTCGATCACCATTGAATTTTTAGTTTAAGATCGATTTTAAAATATTGAGGAGTAAAGTCGATCACTGTTTATGTTTTTAAAAAACAAATTAAGTATATTACATATATTTTATTTGTTATAAGGGGTGTAAATACAACAACAATAATAATAATAATAATAATAATAATAATAATAATAATAATAATAATAATAATAATAATAATAATAATAATCTTAGGTATTTTATTTATGTTTTATTAATTGTAATTATTGTGTTAAATTGTATTGTGCATTCTTATTGTATTGTGTATTGTAAATTTTATTGTGTATTGTTTATGATTTTATTATGTATTGTTTATCATTTTATTTTGTATTGTTTATATTGTGTATACCACTGCCACCGGGTGCTTGCCCACTTGCAGTTTAAATAAATACGTACATACAATATATGCCTATAGCATTATATAGTGTATCTTTTGTTACTGTGATCATACTATTCGATACAATTAGGCCTATAGGTCTCCACTGTACAGTCGTGACTATGATTGCCAACTTATAAAACATAAAAACACATTTTAATACTTCACATACCAACAAACAAAGATTTAAGAATTCAAAATTTACATTGAAATACCACCCTTCAATTATAATCTAAAATGCAATTCAACATTGCTTAGGTTTATATCAGATGTTATTTGAAATCTTCCCCTCCTCATGTCACTTTAGAAACTACGTTGTTCCCATAGTCAGGTACAGAGGGGTGTACAAAATATGTTCCTTTGGCAGATCTTCTCTTACGCAAGAAATTCACCATAATTTCGTCTTCCTCTTTCCCCACTATCCCATCAATATAAGCTACACTATGACACTTTTCTGTTTATAAGTGTTAGTTGGAGCTATTTCAGTGAACAATTTATTCTTTCTGCTGGTCCTCTCTGTTTCGAGTAGGTCGATGGCATGATCGACTTAACCTTACAAAGGTACAAGTTTTCTTAAAATAATAAGTTTCAATACTAGCATTTACGAATTGCAAAACTATTATTTCAGGATACAATCTCAACGAAAAGTACTTGCGTATACTTCCTGTCTCCTTTCACTGCTGACTATAATTTAAAGTTTGTAAGACTTTGTTTTCATTTAAGAGAAAAAGTTGAAAATAACAATTTTCACTTCAACGGTAATTACACAGTGTTCCCATTGTTGGCATTCGCAGGCTTTTTGTTGTCCCTCTCGCTTACATTTACAGTGTCAGGCAATGAAGTCAGCATAACAAAATTTTAACAAGTAACTGAGAAAATATACAGTATAATTTTCAATAAAAATCGCAAATGATCGATTTTACACCTACTGATTGACTTTACCCACTTCTACGGTATTCAGAATGGTGGAAGGAAGTAAGTATTAACCCTACGTCTTCCTCGAGAACAAAATCAAAATTATAGAAAAAATACGCCTTTAATATGAACACAATTTCCTTTCATACAGAGATTTAAAAAGATTCAGGAAAGATTATTTTATTTTCACAGAAACTTATGCTTCAATTGTTTTACTATTGTTACTATGACAAATGGCTAAAACAGCAAAACAAATTAACACTTATAAATGAAATTATTTTAAAATGGAACCAAATCTACACATCAGGAATCAAAATAACCAGTGCTCTAACATTAAATACCTTACTCTATGCCGATGATCAAGTCATAATTTCCAATTCAGAGGATAATTTACGAAGAGGATTGTATACATTAAATAAAATATTAAAAGATTTTGGGATGGAAATTTCAGCACAAAAATCAAAAGTAATGGCATTTTTAGGACAAGACCCAGTCAGAAGTAAGATAATACACAATAACCAATGCCTCGAACAAGTGCAAAATTTCAATTATCTGGGTTGTGAAATATCTTATCAAAATGAAAAAGATGTGAACAAGAAAATTACCAAATTTACACAAATTCTAGGAATAATAAACAATGCATTAAAAGCTAAATTAGTACAAAAATCTACAAGAATAAAAATATATAATACACTAGCATTACCCACCCTTTTATACGGAAGCGAGATTTGGTCATTAAAGAAAAAAGACGTGAACAGAATCAAAGCAACGGAAATGAAATTTTTGAGGACAGCAGGATATACTCTTTTAGACCGAAAAAGGAATGAAGAAATTTTAGAACAATTAGAAGTAGAGTCAGTAGAAGAAAAAATCAGCAGATACAAATTCAATTGGCTAGATCATGTAAGAAGAATGGAAAATTCAAGAATCCCAAAAATTATGATGCAGTATAAACCTAGAGGACATCGTCGACCAGGAAGACCTTTAAGAAGACTGCTAGATGGGGCCGAAACAGGTCTACAGAGGCCTAATTCGTGAAGGATGATGATGATAAATGCAAATTTGCCTTATTCAGTGTTACCATGTGTTACTAGATGTAATAGAGATTGTTCCAGCGCAATGAAAAGATTCAGAACTCTAATTCGATTGAATTATGGACCCTACAATTTGTCGACATTGTGGAAACTTGTAAAAATGTTTAGATATTCCGCAAGATACTCTGCTGAATATTGTTCATTCCCTGGAAGAGAAGCTACTGAAGATAGAGGAGAAAATAGCGGCCATATGGAACCAACACATTAATTACCTTTGTAATAATCACGTAAAATAATACATTATTTTGTTTATTGAGGAATTACTTGTCAGTAAGTTTATTACGCACAATGTACTTAACTTTATTTCAGTCGATAATTATGTAGGGAATTATAGGATGGGGTATCTTATTTAAATCCAATTTTAATCCATTTTATTTATTACAGAAGAAAATGATTAAAATATGTCTTCATAAACCTACTGATTTTCCATCTCAAAAATTGTTTTTATACTTTAATGTTCTTAAAATAAGACAAATTTATTATATTGTATTAATAAAATTCATACATAAAAATCAAAATAATTTTGAATTGTATTCTCATAGTTATGAAACAAAAGGTGTGAATTATTTAAGATTGTTTGAACCAAAATATAAACACTGCTACAGTAATTTAGGCCCAAGAATATGTAACAAATTTATATTCAAATATCCTATTTTTTTTTTTTCAATTCTAATAGTTCTAGTATTAAATTTAAAAAGTTATGTATGGATTTTATAAAAATTGAAAAATTGTAAATTTAAATTTATATATTCTTATTGCGTAGTAGACATAAGACAAATTGTATTATATACTTCTTAATTTCAATTCAGGAATCCGCCCCTGAGCATGAGTTCTACTCTTTCAGGGGCGAGCTAAAGTTCTTCTGTATATTTTATATTTTATGTTACAATTATTAGCAAAATAAATAAATAAATAAATAAATAAATAAATAAATAAATAAATGAATGAATGAATGAATGAATGAATGAATGAATGAATGAATGAATGAATGAATGAATGAATGAATGTTTTAAAATTGGTTTATACCAGAACAAACATAACTTCTATGAATAAAACTGTAGGCTATTATTATTTTTCTGTAAACTTATAATCAAATCTTTCTTGAGTTTTGAATAAACACAGACCATATATATTACTCGTACATAATTTTGTGTACTTCGAATTCAATATTTTTTTAACTAACTCAATTGTAGAAAAAAGAAACATGCTTCTAACTTTCCTGAAAATAAGAAATGGACTTGGAAATGAAGCCTGTAAATGTACAGCGATTTCGCACACGCTCCTCCAGGAAAGACAGTTCGTTCTCAAAACATTATTTTATGTTTCTATGTTCGTGTGGACTATTCTATCTTGAAAGACATTTACGACTATATGTGGCAAATTTCCGTCTGAGTTCAAAGAGTAGGGCACCGTGCTTGCTTCAGGTCTAAAGAGTCGAACTAAGTGTCTATTTAACAGAGATAAGGCTAGTCTAGAAAAAAATACAGCTAGGCCTATAACTTCTCTCAGCTGCGGCGTAATATTCATATTCATATTCTGTATTTGCCTGAAGGTACAAGAATACAAGAGGCCTCGTCAATGTAATAATACAAAAACAATGTGTCAATATTTAAAATATTAAAAGAGTAAAAAATAATAAAATTTAACTAAAATACTACATCATTTTCAAAAAATTCATTCATACTATAAAAGGGATTATTTTGTAGCCATCTCTTAAGCTGAAGTTTAAATTGTGTTTCATTAAGTGCCTTTATATTTGTTGGTATCTTATCATATATTTTTATTGCAGTAATTACATAGCTTGATTATGTTTTTTGCAACCTGACATGTGGTACGTTTAATTGATCATTATTTCTGGTTTCATAGCGATGCAGATCAGCTATACTTGTATAATTAGTAATATTCTTGTTTACATACATTAAAAGTTCAAAAATATATAGATTGTAGACTGTCATAATCTTTTTATTTTTGAAGAGAGATCTACATGATAGTCTGAGTGGTGACATTGTTAAAATACGAACTGCCTTTTTCTGCAGTAATAAAATGTTTGGAAGATCAGAACTATTTCCATATAAAAGTAATCCATATCTAATAACACTTTCAAATAATGCATAGTGAACTTGTTTTAAATAATGTTTGGGAATCTTGTACATGATACTTCTCAAGAGATAAATTACTCTAGGAATTCTTTTACATACATAACTGACATGGCTGTTCCAACTTAGTTTAGGATCCAAATACATACCCAGCATCTTTACAGATTCATTTATCACATTATTTTGGGTTTGTTTCAAACTTAGAGTTAACACATGAGTTTTTTCATCATTAACAATAAATCCATTAATTGAAAATCACTTTCTTATTTAAGCAAATACAGCTTCCTTCATAAAATCTAACTCAGCAGTATTATTATGTGTGATAACAAAAGTTGTATCGTCAGCATACATTATAGTTTTAGCCGACACATTGTATGACAAGTCATTTATCATAATAAGAAACAGGAATGGACCAAGAATAGAGCCCTGAGGAACACCACAAAAAAGAGGAGTTGAGTTCAGGTTCGAACCTGTGACCCCTTACACTATAATTACTCATCTTACCACTACGCTAATAGAATACATATTGACATTAATTTGAAATAAATTTCCATGACGACGCCCAAAACATAATATTATACTCAATGGGTTAGCACGAAAACGCGTAATAGAATTATACACTGAAATTGTCATGTAATTTTGTACAAATGTATTTAACAAAAATACGCCCGTCCGTGACAGTGTTTTACCACTGCCGTGACCAGGATTCGAACCTGGGTTATTGCGGCCACAACGCAATGTCCTAACCACTAGACGATCACGGCTACCACGGGACACACGCAACAGCGCTTTCCAATACGAAGTCAACGAGAGATCTCGCTTATCTCAGGAATGTTAGCGCTTTCAAGAAACAAGGCATAATAGTATATTATTTATAGACAATGTAGCGATGGAGAAGAGGTAGAAATGAATGAAATATTGCCAATAGCATGTCTCTAGAGTCTAGACACAAAATAGTAGTTGATGTTCGTAACTAAATAGGCCTATAATAAGAAAGTGGCTTCCTTGTTTTTCTTCTTGTTTTATTTATTCTCTTCACACTTCTTATTTCTCTTTCTGATTTTTGTACTCTTTAAATTTCTTCTTATTTTTCTACTTCTTCTGTTACTTCTCTTTACTTACTTCTTTTTTGTTCCATTTCTCTTACTAATTATGTTCACACTTCTTTTCTTATTCTTTCTGATCTTTGTACTCTTTCAAATTATTATTCTTTTTCTGTTCCTTGCACTCTTTCTCTCTACTTATTTCTTTTCTTATTCTCTTTTTTTCTACTAATATTGTTCATACATCTTCTTCTTCTCCTTCTTCTTCTTCTTCTTCTTCTTCTTCTTCTCTTTCTTAATTCTGTACTACTCTTTCAATTTCCTCTTCCCTCTCTGTTCTTTTGCTCCTTGCCTTTATTTTTTCATCCTCTTTCTCCTGTCTTTCATTGCATTTATTTCTGTTTTCTCTCCATTTTCTTCTTCTCCTTCTCCTTGCAATTATTTACTCCTGTCCATCATTTTATTCTTCTGCTTCTTCTTGAAATTATTTCTTTCTTCCGTTTATTTTCTTCTTCTGCTTCTTCTTGAAATTAGTTCTTCCTTCTGCTCATTTTATTCTTCTGTTTCCTTTTGCAATTACTTCTTCTTTTACTCATTTTCTTCTTCTACTTCTTCTTGCAATCATGTCTTCCTTTTGCTTTTTTTCTTCTTCTGCTTCCCCTTACAATTATTTTCCTTCTGCTCATTTTCTTCTGTTTATTCTTGAAATTATTTATTTCTGTCCATTTTATTCTTCCGCTTCTTCTTGAAATTATTTCTTCCTTCCGCTTATTTTGTTCTTCTGCTTCCCCTTACAATTATTTTCCTTTTGCTCATTTTCTTCTTCTGTTTCTTCTTGTAATTATTTACTCTTGTCCATTTTATTCTTCTGTTTCTTCTTTAAATTATTTCTTCCTTCTGCATATTTTGTTCGTCTGCTTCCCCTTACAATTATTTTCCTTCTGCACATTTTCTTCTGTTTATTCTTGAAATTATTTATTCCTGTTCATTTTCTTCTTCTGCTCCTTCTTGAAATTATTTCTTCCTTCTGCTTATTTTCTTCTTCAGCTTCTTCTTGCAATCATTTATTTCCTCTATCCATTTTCTTCTTCTGCTTCTTCTTGCAATCATTCTGTTCATTTTTCATCTACATCTACTTGCAATTATATCTTTCTTCTGCTCATTTCCTTCTTATTGCAATTGAAGGGTTCAGAATCATAGTGGACCAAGCGCCATTTACTAAAACCGTAGAAAACAAGGGTTAAAATGAAGTTATTACCATAATTCAATGGAAACATATAGCAAGTAATATAAAGTATACACATTAAAACTAAATGATATGTCAGTCTTCATTAAACTATGGTATTCACTTAACTTTAACCCTTGCTTTCTCCGTTTTTAATAAATGACGCTTGGCCCACTATGACTCTGAACCCTTCAATTGTCTTCCTTGCTCATTTTCTTCTTCTGCTCCAATTATTTCTTCCTTCTGTTCATTTTCTTCTTGTACTTCATGCAATTATTTTTCCTTCTGCTCACTTTCTTCCCCAATCTTCTTCATCTAGTATTTTTCTTAATATTTTTCACATTCTTCTTCTTCCACTTCTGCTGCATTTTTCCACATCTTCATTCTTTATTCATTTCATTTTTATTTCCCCTTCGCCATCGTCTTCATACTACTACTTTCTTCTCTATCCATTCAAAGGAATCGCAGACAACTGTATTAGTTTCAGAGCGGCAATGTACGTGTATTACACTGCGAGGAGCAGCAATGGCGTTACTCTGGACACTTTTGGTCATCTCGAAGACTTGCAAACAACGACGCAAGTGCGTATTACAAAAATCCAGAAAGTGGTAACTGCTGGCGGACTGCCAACAGACCCCACGTGGATTAGAACAAGAGATTGCAAATTTAATGAAATTAAATTACGAAAGAGGCTCGCAGATTTCCAGTCAGACCTGATCGAGGCGCCGCAACGGCCTGTTGAAGGCCGACCCGCACAACCAGATTTCGAGAAGTGGTGAAATTTTTCATCTGCACTTGGAAATTAGGTAGGCAGGTCTTTAATTAATAACTTTTTTCAATCTACCACCACTGATCGATTACAGCCCTTGCCGAGCGCTGGCTCAAATCCAGTCAGAGCTTTTTTCTGATAGCCGGTCAAACGCAGTGGCGTGCTTAGTAAAGGATCTCCACCACGACAGACTGGATTCGAACCTAGGCCGTGACTTTTACATAGAGACATGACTTTCATTTTGAGGTGGCAATATTGTTTATTATTTATTTATTTATTTATTTATTTATTTATTTATTTATTTAATAGAGTTAGTTCTACAGGCAAAGTTAACGCTATAAGGTCTTCTCCACTCCAACCCTTGCCATGGAGGACCAGCGTTTTTATTTGTATTCCAAAGCTAGCAATGCATAGTTATATCTCCAGGCTCTGGAAGCTTAATTAATTCGCATTTTTCGGTAAGCATGAGGTGCGACAGGACTATTCGTATTTCAGACTACAAATTCTGAATAAATAAGTACATAAATGTAGAGATAATTGTAAGCAACTACGAAAAGTAACAAAAAATAAAAAAACAGATAAATGAATATGTAACTTAATAGAATAATAAAGAAGCAAGCAAAACCGCAAATAAATAAATAAATAAATAAATAAATAAATAAATAAATAATCAAGTAAGTAAATAAATAAATATAAAGGTTAACTCTTAAAATAAATAAATAAATAAACAGAAAAATAAATATATAAATTAATATCAAGGTTAACACTTAAAGTAACTACTAATAAACAAACAAGAGTTAACCTTTATATACTGTATATATATACAGTATATAAAGGTTAACTCTTAACGTAACGGCTACATCAGCAAATATACAATTATATATATATATATATATATATATATATATATATATATATACAGAGTGTTTCCGAGGTGGTAATACAAACTTTCAGGGATGATGGCGAAGGGCACATGTATCAATTTGAGATGAGGAACCATGGACCGGAAGTGACTGAATCGAAAGTTATGAGCAAAAATAGTTGTATGGAAATGGAATTGTAATTTGGCACCATGTGCCCTTCTTCCCTTAACTTTTGGAACAGTCGTGGAAAAACGATATGGGTCGGATGTCTCCTACGTATCGATACAATCTGTGAGCTTGTCTACTGTTCCCATTGGCTCATCCATATTCGAAAATCAAGTCTGCTTATTCCGCTCTCGTGTACTCCTCCATTTCACTAGGACTAATCGACTGGACACTGCAACTTGTAAAGTCGATCAGTGTAGTGAAATGGAGGAGTACACGAGAGCGAAATAAGCAGACTTGATTTTCGAATATGGATGAGCCAATGGGAACAGTAGACAAGCTCACAGATTGTATCGGCACAAGTACCCACGTAGGAGACATCCGGCCCATACCATTTTTCCACGATTGTTCCAAAAGATAAGGGAAGAAGGGCACGTGGTTCCAAATTACAATTCCATTTCCACACAACTATTTTTGCTTATAAAATTCGACTCAGTTATTTCCGGACCATGGTTCCTTATCTCAAATTGATACATGTACCCTTCGCCATCATCCTTGAAAGTTTGTAACACCAATTCGGAAACACTCTGTATATTACATAATAATATAATATAAATATACATATAGCTACGTGTATTTTAAGAGTAATTAAAATGTATTGCATACATCGCTGACTAGCTACATATTACACTAATCAGACTTCAGATGTATACGAACAATTGTTCTTCCTCTGACACATATCGTCAAGTGAGATGTATGCCTGATAATAGATGTACATATCAGCCAGAACCTCAATCAAAGGTAAATATGAAAGTAAATAATAAAATAATACATGTGTTTAAATAAATATACAAATTAAACAAATGAGAAAATTAATGAAATTAACACGAACCTAATAAAGAATCAATAAAAATGTAAACAATTAAATACGTATGCAAAAAATAAATAAATATTTAAATACATAGCATATAAAATTAATCTACATACCGGTAAGCTATTTAAATTTACAAACAATTAAATAAATACGTCAATATGTAACTATACCAATTGAACATGGTCTAATAACCAGGTTAAATAATTAATTATTTAAAATATGTTGAAATAAAATATATGTCAACTAATAACGATGCAGATAAAAATAAAAAATAAGATATAAATACTGAAATTAATTAATGGATAATTGAGTACGAGAATACAAATGCACTTAAGTTGTTTGTGGTATGGCAAAACAAGGTCTCAGTCCCATTTCTGCAAGGACAATTTCCCCTCGTTGCTCAACATTTGACATTGCACATAAATCACTCAACATAACCATGATCACAAACTGATTTACATTGCCTTAGTTCTGTCTTGCACGCAACATCGAGTTGTAACGCGAAATAGTAATATGCGTTACAAGAGCGGTATGTTGAAGTTTTCATGTTCGAGGAAAAGTTTGAAAAAGCGAAACGTAGTTGAGCTTTTTTAATTTCCGAGAATTGAAAGAACAAATACCGCTCGTGTATCGTACATTATTTTGTGCGAAGATCGTTTATTACACACCTGAAAGAGGAATTTCTAATTGGTTGCAATGAAATCTCCATCTTGGTTTCTGTTCAATGACGGCAAATTTGCAAAACAAAAATATCTATCTTCAACATTGTTGCTCTAAAATGTTTTCTGTGTTTAATATACTCCAGCAGGCCGTGATATACGTCTGTCTCCCCCCCCCCTCAGTCTATAAATGCGAACTTAAAACAAACGGTAAGGTTATGTAATGATTTATTTTTCATTTTAATATCTTAACAATATTATTTATATAACATATTGCAGTAATAACATCGGCATCTGAAATCTTGTTGATTTTTTCACGGCTTCCTTAATGTTACTTGCATCACGAATGCAGTAACTTTAGTGGAGTTGTAGAGTTTACTTAATTTTTGCAAATATTTAAAAACAATAATTAACAGTACAATTTAGATGAAATTGCAGTGGTAAGTTTCCAATTTATAATTATACTATATTGAACGTCTCTAAAAATAATATGTTAAAAGCGTAAAGCAGTAAAATCAATATGCCACTTAAGCGGTAAGAAGAGGGAAATTGTTATGTGTGTTAGGTTGGGAATACTGAATGTGGAATTTTAGACTTTCCGCGGATTGGTTTTGTGCGGAAACCAAGCAAATACGCACGATCTCGCACAAAATATTTTGAAGACACCAAATTCTTACAGCAATGATGGGGAGTTGTCATGGTAACAGAGCGATTACAATTAGGAGACTTGAAAAAATAAGTTTCTCAACGGGAAGACGCTTTCCTTTTACTCTGTTCCGGCATTAAATTGTTAACACGAAGATTATTTTAATCGTTTCGTGCAATCTGTTCGTAAGATAATTCCAAGCGAGCGCCAAACAACCAATCAACCAGCTCATTGACACTCGATTGACCTATGAGAATCTGATTATACTGATAGTACATAACATGGTGCTCTAAAATTAGAGAGAGAGAGAAAAAAAAACTCATCCGGCCTTAATTAAGGATGACCACGAGGATCCGGAAATTAATAGCAAACAAATATAATTAATTAAATATGAATATTGTTATAAAAATAAAGCGTAATAATTAAGCACTATTGATTACCAATTATAAAATAAAATCTTAGGAGATAACTATAAAATTATACTGATAAATAAAAGATTTTATGTAAAATTAGCATATCCTTAATTAAGGCCTTCTGAGTGGTATAAATGAAATTGTATAATCTGCAGGGAATCTTTGAGAATTTGCGAGATGATTTTTTGAATTTCAAAAGATGATATCGATA
Source organism: Periplaneta americana (assembly GCF_040183065.1). Lineage (NCBI taxonomy): Eukaryota > Metazoa > Arthropoda > Insecta > Blattodea > Blattidae > Periplaneta > Periplaneta americana. Next base: position 31,051,293 of record NC_091124.1, on the reverse strand, counting down.
ATTGTTTTAAAAAATGATATGTAAATTTTGGTAAAGAACTCCGAGCACCAAAAAATAAACCTGTCACTGACCAATTGAAGAGAGGGATGTTATACTTGGCACTAAGGTAGGGAATACAAGGTTCATAAATGACCCTCTTTTCATGATCAACCTGATGAGCTTGGTTTAGATCTCTCTCCATGCGTATAGTTGGATCTATGATAATAGCCTTTTGTTGTTGCCTGTTTATTGCTATTATATCCGCTCTTCTGTGAGAGTCGTCTTCAGAAATACAGTGGACCTCTTCATGAACTTCCCAACCCTTGTTCCGAAGAAGACAGGCGATAGCTCCACGGACTCTATGATGCCTGTTGTTACGCAATAACAATAGATATTTTTTTTCGCCTACATTCATTTGTTTTGCTACATTCTTTTTTTTTTACCATCATCAGCAATAATGTCAGCAATCAAACCCTAACATCTAACTCTCAACATGGAACAGTTACTAATTTGTACCATTAATTATTACAAATAAAATTGATTGAAAAAGAGTTAATAAAATTATTAGGTCTATAACCTTAAGTTTAATGTTACAAACCTATACTTACTAGTGGCTTGTGCAGCAAATGCTGCAAACTAAGTTCATTAGACGTTCAAATAAATATTTTTCAGATTTATTTTCAATGAAAAATACCAGACATTCTGAAAGTTATTTGCTTCCGTAATAATGAAAGATACTCTCTCTCTCGAGCCAATACTGAAGAGAACCACGAATATAAATACCTACACTACACCGTCATTAAATAGACGAAAAAGACCCAACCCCACTTGATTAATAACTATAAAAATATTTAATTTTTAATAATATTATTATCTTACGTAAGTTTTAAAGCTTTCAGTAACATATACTATATATACTATATAGCCGCCACTCAGTAAAATATAGATATCAAAATCTAATTTAAGTTATTCTCTACATCTACTTATATAACCCCAAAACGTTTCACTTTCATATCATCAATATAGCATTAATATGTATAATTAATGAAAAATAGTCACATCATTGTATTAACTACAATAATATTTCATTTCTAATGGTAATAATGTCAACAAACCACCTCAAGTTTTGTAGTTTTTAATATCCAATATACAGCTGTACCCAGAAAATTACACACCACAGAATCGAATCTGTAAATTATTTTTAGAAAGTTAAGTTTTTAATAACCAATTTAATTTGAGCACTAAATATGTCAGCATTCTTGCAGAGCATGGCCTTCGTGTAATATTGTTTACTGTAGTGTGTGTTTTGTTTTATTCTGAAATGCAATTAGCTAGTTCTCAAAACTGAAGACAGATGGATTTTGGAAAATAGGAAAATTATGTTAAAAAATTGACATTTCACTGAAAACTACTATTTTTCTGAAAAACTTTGAGTTCCAAGCTTCAAAATGAGGGGTCACTTATTAAAATCAGCCGTTTTCCTGTAATTTCCATTACCAGTTCAAATTATATAATATAAGATGCATATTATGTATATAACCTCAAATGTTTAATCTACGTAAAGATTATTATTTTTTTGGTCCTACAGAATATATCTGTTATGGTAACAATTAATATTAGAGGAAAAAAATTGCTCCAGAGCCGGGGATCGAACCCGATCCTTGGTTCTACGCACCAAGCGCTCTCACCATTGAGCTACGCCGAAGTCCAATCCAGAGCACCGGATCGAACCCCTCTCCTACAGTGTTTTTCCCTTTGTGGCCTGACTCCAAGTTGGGCATGTATGTGTAATCCCGGCCACCAAGTCACTCAATTGAGTGCGCTCCTTGTATAATGGCAGTTGACTGAATATAAAATATCAACATACATGTCCAACTTGGAGTCAGGCCACAAAGGGAAAAACATTGGAGGAGAGAGGTTCGATCCCGTGCTGTAGATTGGACTTCGGCTAGCTCAATGGTGAGAGCGCTTAGTACGTAGAACCAAGGATCCGGGTTCGATCCCCGGCACTGGAGCACATTTTTGTCTTCTAATATTAATATTAACTCAAATGTTTAGTTTTCTTCTATAATTCATTTGTTTTATTCCTACCATCTCTGGTTCATTCAATTACGGCAGAGAAAACATGCGTTCTGTTATTAATTAATGGCGGTTCATTATATTGCTGTAACCTGAAATGTTAAGTTATTTTTAAATAAATTAAATTTCAGATATCCGCGTTGTTCTTCTTGCAATAAAGGCAATAAAATTCGTGGGTTTTGCGAAGATGAAAGAGGTAAGTCACTGCCATGAACATGAACATCATGATTATATTATAAAAACTCCAATCAAAATGACATCTTTCTTGCATCGAAATTATCTCGCTAAATACAATTTGTGCTTGATATTTTCTCGTGATAATTTAATTGAGCTTCTAAATTCATGTATGTTGTCATAAGATAATTTTTTCGAAAAAAAAATATATATATCACGACAACATACATTCGTTAAGCTGAATTAAATTGTCGAGAAACTATCAGCACTCGTATTATAGAAGATAATTTTTTTATGTAGTTGAAGTTCATGATACAAAAATGTGATAATGAAATACTTTACCGCATTAGCTCAGTAAAGTGAAACTACGTTGAAACAGATGAAAAGTATTTAATTATTGTACACATTAACTATAAACTGATACAATTTTTTGCAATATTCATGTCAGAGAAGCAACATTGTCTTTATGTCTCATTCATTTGTACAAGGACGTCAAATCTACGATAGAAAAAAGGAAAATATGTATCTCCTAATAATTTCTAGAGACTTAGTTATCATAACTAAGGTAAATTCAATTTTTTCAATAATCGCATAATACACTAGATTCAGTCGTCTCCTTCCCCAGAGAGATTGTCAAATATAATAAAACGTCAATTTTTTATATTAAATAATTGGAATTTAAATAATATTGAAATAGTGACATTTCATTAATAGTGATGTCTGAAACCAAATAAAACGTGCAATATGTCTTGGGCATCATGTCACAAGACTATATCAACAAAACTGAAAGTAGAACCATTTAGATATGAAATGGTCTTTATTTCTCATGTCAATTGTGATTCTCAAACGATTGTTTATAAACATAAATAGATTCCATTAAAATATTTCAGTAACGTAAACTTTTTGATACGCCTTCTAGTATGATACTCTCTAGTGGGGATCAACAGTGTGGTTTTAGGCGTAATAGATCGACTATTGATCAGATTTTTTGTATTCGACAGATATTGGAGAAAAAATGGGAGTATAAGGGAACAGTACATCAGTTATTCATGGATCTCAAAAAGGCATACGACTCGGTTAAGAGAGAAGTTTTATATGATATTCTTATTGAATTTGGTATTCCCAAGAAACTAGTTCGATTAATTAAAATGTGTCTTAGTGAAACGTACAGCAGAGTCCGTATAGGCCAATTTCTGAGTTTCCAATTACACTGCAGACTAAAGCAAGGAGATGCACTATCACCTTTATTTTTTTACTTCGCTCTAGAATATGCCATTAGGAAAGTTCAGGATAACAGAGAGGGTTTGGAATTGAACGGGTTACATCAGCTGCTTGTCTATGCTAATGACGTGAATATGTTAGGAGAAAATCCACAAACGATTAGGGAAAACACGGGAATTTTACTGGAAGCAAGTAAAGAGATAGGTTTGGAAGTAAATCCCGAAAAGACAAAGTATATGATTATGTCTCGTGACGAGAATATTGTGCGAAATGGAAATATAAAAATTGGAAATTTATCTTTTGAAGAGGTGGAGAAGTTCAAATATCTGGGAGCAACAGTAACAAATATAAATGATACTCGGGAAGAAATTAAACACAGAATAAATATGGAAAATGCCTGTTATTATTCGGTTGAGAAGTTTTTATCATCCAGTCTGCTGTCAAAAAATCTGAAAGTTAGAATTTATAAAACAGTTATATTACCGGTTGTTCTGTATGGTTGTGAAATTTGCACTCTCACTTTGAGAGAGGAACAGAGATTAAGAGTGTTTAAGAATAAGGTTCTTAGGAAAATATTTGGGGCTAAGAGGGATGAAGTAACAGTTGAACGGAGAAAGTTACACAACGCAGAACTGCACGCATTGTATTCTTCACCTGACATAATTAGGAACATTAAATATAGACGTTTGAGATGGGCAGGGCATGTAGCACGTATGGGCGAATCCAGAAATGCATATAGAGTGTTAGTTGGGATGCCGGAGGGAAAAAGGCCGTTGAGGAGGCCGAGACATAGATGCGAGGATAATATTAAAATGGATTTGAGGGAGGTGGGATGTGATGGTAGAGACTGGATTAATCTTGCTGAGGGTAGGGACCCATGGCGGGCTTATGTGAGGGCGGCAATGAACCTTCGGGTTCCTTAAAAGCCATAAGTAAGTAATGCTCCATTACACCATGTGCTGTGTTACCTTTAAGAAAGAAATAGATTTTTAAAGAAATCATATTTTTAAAATAGGATTTTCACTAAGAAAATAAGACCAAACAAAATAAGCTAATATTTTTAAGTATTTATGAGAAAACCCTGTAATTTACAATGTATGATTATGATATTCATATGCATATTTAAGTCAAAATTTCAACTCTGTAGCTAAAGGATTGTAGATTTTATAAATTTCAGTAGAGTTTCGCCTTAAGGAGGCGGAAGGGTGGAATTTCTATTTTTTACATTTTTCAAGACACATGACGTCCTTTATTTTTTGTACACATAATCACGGTGTGGTAGATAATGATGTGGTGAAATTTTATTTCTGTGAGTCAATTAGTTTCTGGGCTATTAACAAAAATATTCTAAAATAAAATATATTTTTGAGTAAAATGTTTGAAATGTTATTTGCAAGACCAGTGGCATATTTAGAAAAACATCAAGCATCAGTTTCCTTATATCTTTACTACAAGGGGGGGGGAATTTTATAACCACTGCATACCTAAAAATATAAATTTTCCATTGCCACTATAAATATTTAATTCTTTTATTTCAAAGAGTATTCATTTCATCATAAAACCCATGCACTATTTTGTTAACCACAATGTATAGGCTAGAACATGTAGTCGGTCTCGGTATAGCTTCTGTAATCGAGGTTGCGGGTTCGTTCCCGGCCCAGGTCGATGGCATTTAAGTGTGCTTAAATGCGACAGCCTCATATGAGTAGATTTACTGGCATGTAAAAGAACTTCTGCGGGACAAAATTTCGGCAGTTGCGAGCGTCGTTAAATAAACCATAAATTTTTTTAGAACATGCAGTAAGAATGTCATGTTCCTAGCATCAAAATTGTTTATTTTATTAGGTTATTTTACGACGCTTTATCAACATACAAGGTTATTTAGCGTGTGAATGAGATGAAGGTGATAATGCCGGTGAAATGAGTCCGGGGTCCAACACCGAAAGTTACCCAGCATTTGCTCATATTGGGTTGAGGGAAAACCCCGGAAAAAAACCTCAACCAGGTAACTTTCCCCGACCGGGAATCGAACCCGGGCCACCTGGTTTTGCGGCTAGATGCGCTAACCGTTACTCCACAGGTGTGAACTCAAAATTGTAAGAGACTTTACACTTCGAACTTGACGCAATGTGCTGAAAAAAATAATGTGAAGAAACAGCTTGTAAAATTTGAATGGAATTAAGTTCAAGTGTGCAGCCATCTTTATATACTGCATAATTTTTATGCTTTCGAGCGCCGTAGAGCATTGAAACTTGCTTAACATATAAATAGGAGAATAGTGATTCATTTTCTACAAAAAAACGAAAATTTCACCCATCATCCCCATTAAGAAAGTATGTCTCAGAATGACATCTTCGAGATTGAATCACGACTTCTTTGGTTGAGTTTTGTGTGCCCGCTGCCCTTATGAAATGGTAATGCTTAGTTCCAAGAAAAAAGAACTTAGGCGGTCGGCGGTGTAGAGTAACACACGTCCTTGTGCGATGCAGATAATGTGGAACAAGCTCCGATTAGCTAACACCGGGTAGGTTAATAGTAGTGGTGTACGCCCCTCTCTATGATTGTCATGGCTTGGCAAATCTCGAACCACACGGTTGCCCCACCCCTCCCAGGTGGGTCGATGTGGTAATACATTCCATTAACCCAATTCAAATGCGTCAGGATATAAGGAGGATGGGTGTGTCTCATATCGAACCTTTGTCATGCACACTTAGACAAGCAATTCTTACCCTTTTCCCATTCCTCCGCTGTTTTTCTACATAACTACTCGATTGTTCGCTCAACATCTTAACAGTTCTCGTGAGAAATGTTTCAAATATGCAACAGCAACACTGAATGTGTAAACGAAAGTGTGGAACATGTTTCAAAGAGCGGGTGACGTAATATCACATTTTAATTGCTTACAATAATAACGATGTTTACCATGCCAGCGAGTCTCCTTACTAGATCATTTTTACCGGCTACAATCACTTTGCCATGCAGCATGATCCGGTCTATTTTTAGCTTTAGTCTAGTCGGTTATTCAGGCCCAATAGGTTCGGGAAGTAACGAAATCTGTTCTGTCCTCTCCCCCCCCCCCCGAATCAACTTAATAAGAGAATAATTAAAATTTGGGTACAAAATTTGTTTAAATAACCATTTAGATCAGTGGTTGTCAGCATTCGCTGAAATGGGGAAAAGGTAAGGAGTGTATCGTAATATGCTCCGTCGTGCAGAAGGGAGAGGCAGAAAGCATACCCGCCGGCAGCCACGAATGCACGTCACTGCAATGTCTTATCCAAAGGTAAGAGACGCTTGCCTGAGGATGCAGTGTGCTGATGACCGCTGATTTAGATTATCTGTAGTAATTGCACGAGTGCTATCTCATCTTATCGATAATTTCAGGAGCTCGAAGGGCGGATGAAATTATGCTAATAAGATGAAAGCACGAGTGCAATTTAATAAGATTATCCGACGAATAAAATGAAATAACTTGCAAAAGCGAATTACTTACGTAAATGATATAATAATAATAATAATAATAATAATAATAATAATAATAATTATTATTATTATTATTATTATTATTATATTATTATTATTATTATTAATACTATTATTATTATAAAACGTAGCAATAAGACATTATTATGTTAATAAAATTATTATAAAACGCAGCAATAAGACATTGTTATGTTAATAATTCATTCATTCATTCATTCATTCATTCATTCATTCATTCATTCATTCATTCATTCATTCATTCATTTTATTCCGTAGATCTTACATGAGCAATGAAGCTTTAAGATGTAGAACATGTCAACATTTTACAATATTACAATTACAATTTTTACAAATTTTTATAGTTTTACAATTTAGTAATTTTCTACAATTTTTACAATTTTCTACAATTTTTTTACATTTTGGCGAGATGTAGTGAGATGAGATGAGGTCCGAGGATTCGCCAAAATATTACCCGGCATTTGCCTTTTCGGTGGGGGAAACCTCGGAAAAACCCAACCAGGTAATCAAATCAAAGGGGTTGATGCCAAGGACTCGCCATAGACCATCCGGCTTCAGTCCCACGGCTGGGGAAAACCTCCGAAGAAACCAAAGTCCAAAGGGGGATCCAACCCAACCCCGAACGCAGCTCCGGATCAGCAGCCCAGCGAGTCTGTCGACTGAGCTACATCGATGGCTCTACTAAAAGTATACAATACATAGCCAATCAGATTATTAAATTTACAAACGCAAACGATCATTCATAAGTTGAGCTATATTATAATACAAAACAATTTAATTAAATTTAAGGCATAAACAATTCAACCAGTTGTGATATACAGAAATTGATAATACATATCATGCAAACTACTTCAAATTACAAACACAAACAATTTATCAATAGAGCTATATAGATTACTATTCAATTTAAAGCATATACAATTCATCGGCCAAAACTATACAAATATATACAATACAAAGTAGCATACTTTCATTAAGCTATACAAATTTGTGCAATTAATATCAAGTAGATTAATTCAATTTATAATCATAAACAATTCATTATTACCATTCAATTTACAGTAGGTCTATATACAATTCATCATTAGAGCTACACAGACTAGTAATCATTTTAAGAACATATACAATTCATCAGCCAAACTATACAAACATATACAATCAAATTAGTTCAATTTACAAACTTATTTTCGTTAAGCTATACAATTCATATGAAGTAGATTAATTCAATTTATAAGCTTAAACAATTCATCAGTTGACCTATACAGTATACTATTCAATTTACAGTACATACAATTCGTCAGTTATGCTAAACAAAAAATACAATACATAGTAAACAGATTATGTCAATATAAAAACATATTTTAGTTGAGCTATATAAAATTGTACATGTCATTTAAGTAGAATAATTCAATTCACAAGCATAAACAATTCATCAATTGTGTAGAAGGTATGAGTATGTAGAAATTTGGTTAATTCTTTTCTAAACCTTTTCTCGTTGTTCTTCAAATCTTTAAGATAATTAGGCAGTGCATTGAAGACTGTTATACATGAATAGCGAACTCCTTTTTTTAAAACAGCTTAGACTAACAGAGGGTAGATGAAGATCTGATTTATGTCTCGTATTAAAATGATGAATGTCTTGATTAGTGCTGAATTTATCTTGCTTTTTAATATACAGCATCATTAGGGAAAGAATGTATTCACAAGGTAAAGTCAAGATTTCTAAGTTTCGGAAAATATTTTTACATGAGGTCCTTTTATGCACACCGGCCTTAATTATTATAAAACGCAGCAATAAGACATTATTATGATAATAATCATTATAAAACGCAGCAATAAGACATTGTTATGTTAATAATCATTATAAAACGCAGCAATAAGACATTATTATGTTAATGATCATTATAAAAAGTAGCAATAAGACATTGTTATGTTAATAATCATTATAAAACGCAGCAATAAGACATTATTATGTTAATAATTATTATAAAACGCAGCAATAAGACATTGTTATGTTAATAATCATTATAAAACGCAGCAATAAGACATTATTATGATAATAATCATTATAAAACGCAGCAATAAGACATTGTTATGTTAATAATCATTATAAAACGCGGCAATAAGACATTATTATGTTAATAATTGTTATAAAACGCAGCAATAAGACATTGTTATGTTAATAATTATTATAAAACGCAGCAATAAGACATTATTATGTTAATAATGATTATAAAACGCAGCAATAAGACATTATTATGTTAATAATTGTTATAAAACGCAGCAATAAGACATTGTTATGTTAATAATTATTATAAAACGCAGCAATAAGACATTATTATGTTAATAATGATTATAAAACGCAGCAATAAGACATTATTATGTTAATAATTGTTATAAAACGCAGCAATAAGACATTGTTATGTTAATAATTATTATAAAACGCAGCAATAAGACATTGTTATGTTAATAATCATTATAAAACGCAGCAATAAGACATTATTATGTTAATAATTGTTATAAAACGCAGCAATAAGACATTGTTATGTTAATAATTATTATAAAACGCAGCAATAAGACATTGTTATGTTAATAATTGTTATAAAACGCAGCAATAAGACATTGTTATGTTAATAATTATTATAAAACGCAGCAATAAGACATTGTTATGTTAATAATTATTATAAAACGCAGCAATAAGACATTGTTATGTTAATAATTATTATAAAACGCAGCAATAAGACATTGTTATGTTAATAATTATTATAAAACGCAGCAATAAGACATTGTTATGTTAATAATTATTATAAAACGCAGCAATAAGACATTGTTATGTTAATAATTATTATAAAACGCAGCAATAAGACATTATTATGTTAATAATTATTATAAAACGCAGCAATAAGACATTGTTATGTTAATAATGATTATAAAACGCAGCAATAAGACATTATTATGTTAATAATTGTTATAAAACGCAGCAATAAGACATTGTTATGTTAATAATTATTATAAAACGCAGCAATAAGACATTGTTATGTTAATAATCATTATAAAACGCAGCAATAACACATTGTTATGTTAATAATCATTATAAAACGCAGCAATAAGACATTATTAAGTTAATAATCATTATAAAACTCAGCAATAAGACATTGTTATGTTAATAAATATTATAAAACGCAGCAATAAGACATTATTATGTTAATAATCATTATGTTAATAATGATTATAAAACGCAGCAATAAGACATTATTATGTTAATAATCATTATAAAACGCAGCAATAAGACATTGTTATGCTAATAATTATTATAAAACGCAGCAATAAGACATTATTATGGTAATAATTATTATAAAACACAGCAATAAGACATTATTATGTTAGTAATTATTATAAAACGCAGCAATAAGACGTTATTATGAATTATAAAACGCAGCAATAACACATTACTATGTTTCCTTGTAATGAAGTTCAAAAACAAACTATTATATTATCTATCACGGCCTATTAAATACTATTGCCAACTACTCAGAGCTGAAATACGAAACAACAATACTTAACCTCAAAAGTAAGATAAGCTGAAATGTTACATCAACAGTAAAGGTATTTGCATACATTTGGGAATTTATTGCTTGAAGTTATATTTATTGAAATCGCAATTTTCGAAGTTAAATTTTGTTGGCATTTCTTGATGTTCTATGATTGACACTGAAGTATTGTATGAAGTGTCTTATCAGATAAGATGTTTCCTTACAAATCATCTTATCAAGAAACACAACTACTGTGATTGGTTGATTTTAATGCAGTTCTGAAACGTTATTGGCGAATATCGCAAATTCATCCTATAAGATGAATAGTCCAACAAATCTCACATGTATCTATTAGTCCCAATTGAAGGGGGGCTGCTCTCGCGCGTAGGCTGATTGAGTAGGCTCATCGCACTACCCGGAATGGATGTTGTGCATGCCCTAAGATCCCCGCGCTAAAGATTCCACTGCAGGCAGCCTCCGAACTCCCCTACAGCCTATAGAATCTTTTTACCTTTCACGTAGGCATCACCGCTACCCCTCAACCCCGCTTCCACGAGCTACCATGAGCCCCAGGGAAGAGTCCACGGTACCAGCAACTATTAATCACATATCACGGAGCCCAAGTTCGGTGGCAACCGCAACGGACTCTACATCGGAGCAAGTCCGAAATATGAGAAAGAAACGGAGATGGTAATGAAAGGGGGGAAGTGTAATTATGATGGCGAAATGAGTCCGAGGTCCAACGCCGAAAGTTAACCAGAAATTCTGCATCAATCGGTTGAAGGAAAACCTTGGAAAAACCTCAACCAGGTAACTTGTTCCAACCAGGATCTGAACCGGGGCCAACTCGTTTCACGGTCAGACATGATGTTAATCCACAGCGGTGAAGCAATGAATCTCATATACAAAAATTACAAAGTTTTAGATATAAAAATATTTACGAATATAACATATTATTAACATATTGCCACAAAAACAAAATCAAGTACTCGTCAGATTATCATAATATTATTCCTCAAGAAGATATGCTATTTCTCTCCCATTAATTGAGCCAAACTGTAATGCTGAATGGTCTGGGACACAGCTCTAATTTTGGCACAAGACTATAAAATTCTAATAACCATCTTCACCTAACATTAATTAATGATTTTGGGTTTAAGAATGAAGTGTACAAATCATTTCTGCAAACGTTTATCCAACAAAAAATTTGGCCCCTAAGAATATTTCCTGCACTTTAATGTTACAATTAAGGCTGGTTCACAATAAACCGGGAACGAGAACCAGAATGAAAACGAGAGACAGAGGACGTGAATATGAAAAATTTTTATTCACAATAAACCGAGAACGTAGACGACTATGCATATCGATATGTATGTCAATAACGATATGTAAAGTCGATATTACGCATTCTGATGTTATTTGTATATAATTGACCAATGGCGTTCTCTCATGAGTACAAGGCAGTCAACATAAACACAGGTTAACCAACTTCGAAATTTCAACTGAAACATTTCATTAGGTACGGTACTATAAATATGCCCATGCGTCTTTACTATCACAAACTATTTTAAGTCTACCATAACGTAAAATAATTAGAGAAGAAACATTTGTAATAGAACAAAAATGAACACAACTGTAGTTATTGAATTGAAGCATGAATATGTAGTGTGTAATACAACCAATACAGTATAAAATATGATTCGCTTCAAAGATGCAGCTATTGAAAGACACGTATTCTTCTTCATTTTCTCATCTTTATACGAGGCGCGCCGCTTATCGTAAACGTGAGGATTTTCCTCAACACTCAATATTAGAATCTCACCAAATAAAACTTACTCCATGATGCACAGCACAGAACAAAATAATGCATAGGTTATGTCACGGTCTTCTTGCTACAAAATATACGACGACAAAATAGCTTTCAGATGGCAATAGAATGAATCTAGTGGGCTGTGATCGGAAACGTGAACGCTAAAGTTGAAATTTGGCCAACTCTCTGTTCCCGATCCCGGGCTCCGGCAAGCTTTTCGCTAATTGTGAATGCTCACATTTAAATGTACACATTTTAACAATTTTACCGTCTTCGTTTTCGTTCCGATTCTCGTTTCCGGTTTATTGCGAACCAGCCTTTAATCTTATTTCGTTTCGTAATAGGCCTATACGCTGTTTTATAGTTGTATAGGCCTATTATCTTAATGTGGTTAATACACACAGTGGGCCAAAAAACGGTACAAAATTAGAAATACTCTATTTTCGGAAATACGTAACATTAATTTACAATGAATACAATGTTGGAAAGAGTAGACTTTAAAGATGAGCAGGACTTTTTATTATGTTTTTGAGGCTCAATTAAAATCTTATGGATGTCAACATCTGAAGAAGGAATGGAATTTGATTTTTTTAAAGAATGGACGAGGTGTAACACTGTGGAATTAATAACGGAACACGTAATGCTTGCGTTTTTCAATCAAAAGGATGTATGCTTATATGGTGTGTTAAGCTGTGGCTATAATAGTAATATACGTTACAAGAGCGGTATGTTGACGTTTTCATGGTCGAGGAAAAGATTGAAAAAGCGAAACGTAGTTGAGCTTTTTTAATTTCCGAGAACATGAAAACAAACATACCACTCGTGTATCGTACATTATTTTGTGAGAGGATCGTTTATTACATACCTGAAAGACGAATTTCTAATTAGTTGCAATGAAATCTCCATGTTGGTTTCTGTTTAATGACGCTAACTTCGGAACACCAAAATATCTTTCTTCAACATTGTTGCTATAAAATGTTTTCTGTGTTTACTAAACTCCAGCAGGCCGTGATATACGTCTGTCTTTTTTTTTCCCCCAGTCTATAAATGCGAACTTAAAACAAACGGTAAGGTTATGTAATGATTTATTTTTCATTTTAATATTTTAACAATATTATTTATATAACATATTGCAGTAATAACATCGGAATCTGGAATCTTGTTGATTTTTTCACGGCTTCCTTAATGTTACTTTATCAGGAATGCAATAAGTTTCGTGGAGTAGTAGACGTTACTTAATTTTTGCAAATATTTAAAAAACAATAATTAACAGTGCAATTTAGGTGAAATTGCAGTGGTAAGTTTCCAATTTATAATTATTACTATGTTAAACGTCTCTAAAAATAATATGTTAAAAGTCTAAAGCAGTAAAATGAATATGGCGCTTAAGCGGTAAGAAGAGGGAAATTGTTATGTGTGTTACGTTGGGAATACTGAATGTGGTATTTCACACTTACCGCGTATTGGTTCTGTGCGGAAAACAAGCAAATACGCACGATCTCGCACAAAATTGTTTGTAGGCCTATATTATTTCTGTTTCTGTAAGTAAAGCTAAATAAGATTATCTGTTAGTATTTTTAGTAGACTAGGAGGCATTGCCTACAATTTCTGTGTTCATAGTTCGCGATATGTTGATATTGTGACGTGATAGTTTCCATATTGTTTCGTCATAGCTGTTAATATATAAGACAATAAAATTGTGCGGTATTCGTACGGAAAAGTGAATCATAACAATGTTTTGTCGTACGCGTACAGCAAAGAAGAATTTTCTAACCAATATAATGTGTTACGAAAAACAGCAGTTTCCATGTAGATGTGCCAAAAATATTTCCTACACTCTGAATCCAATGGTAAAGTTATTTTTGCCAATGCTTGCTATTTGTCACTGAAAATGACATTTAAAAGAATAATTTCAAAACATTACATTTTAAGTAATTGATTAACTAGCGGACTTACTCGTGTTAATTATGTAAGTTTGTGCGGCTTACAGCAGTTTCGGTGCTTAACACACCATCCTCAGAGCCTACTAGATCTCGGCGTCATCTCGAACTTCTCTGCCTGTTATGTGGGTGCGTTTGATTGTTGAAAGGTGTTGAATAGTGGAGTCAAATAGTGTGTGTACTGAAATTTATCTATTCAACACCTTTCAACAATCAAACGCATCCACATAACAAGCCAGAGAAGTTCGAGATGACGCCGAGATCTAGTAGGCTCTGAGGATGGTGCGTGAAGCACCGAAACAGCTGTAAGCCGGACAAATCTTACATAATTAACACGAGTAAGTCCACTAGTTAATCAATTACTTATATTCAAGTGTTAAAAGTAGTGTATGCAAGAATCAAAATGGATTACATTTTATGTTATTCAGGCCAAAACTTACTATTTTATATTTTAATTTAGAAATTGTTGGCAAATTATGAAGTATTCTAGTACAATAAGTACATAATAATAATAATAATAATAATAATAATAATAATAATAATAATAATAATAATAATAATACGTGGCGCTACAGCCCGTAAAGGGCCTAGACCAGCGGTCATCAGCGTCTCTTACCCGCGGAGAACACACTGCACTATGGTGCATTCGTAACTGCTAGCGGGTATGCTCTCTACTACCTCTTCCTGTTGCATGACGGGGCACACGGAACGGCTCCGCTTACCCTTTACCCATTTCAGCGAATCCTGACGACCACTGGCCTAGACCGACCAGCCGGCTGCTGGCCTCACGCCCACATGCCGAAGGAAGGTGGACGATCATCCAACCAGAATGAAGGTATCGTGTGGTTAGCACGATGATCCCCCCCAGCCGTTATAGCTGGCTTTTGCAACCGGATTTCGCTACCTATCGTAGCTCCCCAAGTGCATCACGATGCTGGGTGGGCACCGGTCCCATACACTGACCGAAATTTCATGAGAAAATTTCTTCCCCCATGAGGACTCGAACCAGCGCGCATTCCGAAACGCGAGTCCTAGGCAGGATGCCTTAGACCACTACGCCACGGCGAGGGGCCCAATAAGTACATAGAATGGTATAAAATATCTATAAGATAAGAATATACACGCATTTTTCAAAATTGAATCGTATATTTTAAAGCCAACCATTTTTCTCTTTCTTATAAAAATAACTGAAAGTGAAATAGTAGATTCTGCAAAGAAACCATTTAATTGATGAACTTGTCAGAACTAGTTAAACCCGTATTATAGCAACAATCGATCCGAAAATAAAACCTAACCACATTTATAAACATTTCCGAAGAATAATAAAATCATAAATAAATATTAGGCCTATTTAAATATCCTAATTTTGTCAATTCTAATAGTTCTAGTATTAAATTTAAAAAGGTATGTGTGGATTTTATAAAAATTGACAAAATTTAAATTTAAATTTATACTAGTGGCTTGTGCAGCAAATGCTGCTGCAAACTAAGTTCGTTAGACGTTCAAATAAAAATTTTTCAGATTTATTCTCAATGAAGAATACTTGTCTTTTTGATAGTTATTTGCTTCCATAATAATGAAACATACTCCCTCTGAATGGATTTTTTTAGGTCAAATACTTTTTCTTGAACCTACCCAACTTCAGTTTTTGAGTTTCAACACGAAAACGCAAGTATCAATGTCAGGACGATAGCAGTAGCTATTTCAGGTCATTGTGGATTGTAGGCAAAAGTTAAAAAAATGTCAGGTTTGCTAAGCTTTCGAACAATAGCATTTTCGTATAGCTGCTGCATGTAGAACTTGAAATTTAGAGCGTAAAATCATTTTATCCTACTAAGAGATCTTGCTGAAATGATCTGGAGACTACAAAATTTTCTAGGCCTCTTATTTTATCAGTAAGTAATAGGCCTACCTCTTTATCTTTCCTTAGGAACTGTAATTTTTGCGCTCTCTCGAGCCAATACTGAAGGCAATGACACATATCAATATCTACACTACACCGCCATTACTTACTTACTGGCTTTTAAGGAACTCGGAGGTTCATTGCCGCCCTCACATAAGCCCGCCATTGGTCCATATCCTGAGCTACACCGCCATTAAGTATATGAAAAAGACCCAACCCCACTGGTTTAATAAGTATAAAAATATTTGATTTTTAATAACAATATTATTATCTTACTTAAGTTTTGTAGTTATATATAGCAGTCACTCAGTAAATTATAGAAATAAAGCTCTAAATTAAAATATTCTCTACACTTACTTACATAACCTCAAAACGTTTCACTTTCATGTCATGAATATAGCATCAATATTATGTACAATTAATGAAGAATAGACGCATCATATTAACTATAATAATATTTAATTTCTAATGGTAAAAATGTCACCAAACCACCTCAAGTGTCGTAGATTTGAATATCCAATACACAGCTGTACTCAGAAAATTATACACTGCAGAATCAGTTTTAATAACAAATTGAATTGAACTCTAAATATGTGCAGGTCATGGCCTTCGTGTAATAGCCTATTGTTTATTGTAGTGTATGTTTTGTTCTGAAATTCAATCAAGTCGGCCGTGATCCAATAAAATATTTATATTGTACTAGAGTTCTCAAAACTGACAACAGATGGATTTTGGAAAATAGGAAAATTATGTAGAAAAATTGACAGTTCACTGAAAACTACTACTTTTCCGAAAAACTTTGGATGCCAGGCATGAAAATGAGGGGTCACTCATTAAAATCCGTTCAGCCGTTTTCCCGTAATTTCCATTACCAGTTCAAATTATATATAGATAGCTATTCTTATTGCGTAGTAGACATAAGACAAATTGTATTATATATTTCTTAATTTCAATTCAGGAATCCGCTCCTGAGCACGAGTTCTACTCTTTCAGGGGCGAGCTAAAATTTTTCTGTTTATATTATATTTTATGTTGCAATTATTAGCAAAATAAATAAATAAATAAACAAATAAATAAATAAAGACAGATATAGCCTTGGCTACGGCCGATATCCCATAGAATATTTCGGGAATCGAACACAGTTTATTATGATGTAAAGTTGCCAGTTTGCCGAGTCCAGTTGTGCGTGCAATTGCGTGAAGGGTGTTTTCAGTGCGTGTGCATGCCTCTAAGAGTGCAACTAAACTGGAAGCATTGCTGGTAATGACTTTGCTGAGAAAGCAAGTCACCTTGTGAGAGAAAGGAAATCGCTCCGCTCGAAGAGAAGCGCGAGACTTCAGTTCAGAGGCCGCCTTCTTCCGCATTCCCGGAACAGAAAATTCTCACTTGAAGGGGCTATAAAAATACTTCTACGTCTAAGATTACGTCACGTCAACCGAAGACTAAAATTCACACACAAGGATATTTTTATGATCGAGTTCCGAAATACGCGATTAACCAGAATAACACAGAAAACCAAAAACGTGATAGGGGATTCATCGAATCCATGTAATTGCGTGAAAAGTTTGTTGTTCGTGATTGTTATTGTATGCGTAATTCTCTCCCCTCCCTCTTTTTTTTTTTTTTTTAGTTCTCCACGAATTCAAAGTCTGACTTATTATCACAGTCTAGTATATACAGTCACGAAGCTTGAGTTGTTGAGGCTGCTAGGAACAATAGACTGTGCAGGTACTATTTCGCATTGTCTGTGATAAGGCGATAGTAGCGATCCTAGTGGTTAGCAACTATCTATGGATGCATATTCCCTACGTATTGAGCTTCGTGACTGTATATACTCGTACTAGACTATGTTATCATCATGCTTCAAAAGAAAAAGCTGAATTTTTCAGTTTCTAAAGTAAAAATAAAATTTTCAAGCAGCGAAACTCCATAGTCAAGTGATTAAAATAGCGCAAAACTCAAGTTTAAGATTACAAACGACAAAAAACAAGAGACAATCAAGTACGTAATGGGATATAAAGTGTTGGAATTGAAGAGGATGGAGTCGAGAAATTTCCCCTTACGAGTTTTTTCCCCAACGTCTTCATTTCTGTGTTTATTCCCAACCAAGAACCAAAAACTCAACACACTAGAACAATACGAAATATACAAACACACTAAAACACACCCCGATCAAATTCTCAACACACAGATCAATTTCAGCACACACACACTATTTGACTCCACCTTTCAACACCTTTCAACAATCAAACGCACCCACATAACAGGCAGAGAAGTTCGAGATGACGCCGAGATCTAATAGGCTCTGAGGACGGTGATGAAGCACCGAAACAGCTGTAAGCCGCACAAACTTACATAATTAACACGAGTAAGTCCGCTAGTTAATCAATTACTGATCTTTATTACATCGTCCTTAGCAAGCTAAACAATGGCTTTATTCACAGCACTGAATTCTTCTCCATATCCACATTTCAAATGCTTCCAGTCGCTTCTCTTGACGTCGTCATAATAGCCATATTTATGCCCCATACAACGCCACACTTCACTCTTCCTTAGTTCTTTTTCCAGAGGTCCGCAGAAGATGCTCCTTTTTCTATTAAAAGCTTACTTTGCCATTGCAATCCTCTTTCAACTTTCAGGCAGCAGCTCATGTTACTGCTTATAGTACACCCCAAGTATTTGAAGCTATCCACTTGTTCTATTGCCTCGTTTCGAATTCGCACATTTACTTTCTTTATTTTTCTTCCGATAACCATGGTCTTCGTCCTGTTTGCATTTATCTTCATCCCATACTGCTCACAGCTGTCATTTAGTTCCAGTAGCATATCCTTAGTATCATCACAGTCTAGTATATACAGTCACGAAGCTTAATATGTAATAAATATGCATCCATAGATAGTTGCTAACCACTAGGATCGCTACTATCGCCTCATTACAGACAATGCGAAATAGTACCTGCACGGTCTGTTGTCCCTAGCAACCTCAACAACTCAAGCTTCGTGACTGTATATACTAGAGGTGAGCCTGCCTGGAGAGAAATAAAAAATAGGTTGCAGCCGCCAAATTACTCTTCAAGGAAGGACCACTCATATAAATTGAGGGAAAGAAGACACATGACGGACACTGGAAAGTTTTCTTTTCTCAATCGTACTATCAGGGACTGGAATGCTTTACCTGCAGACTTACTAAAGGCTTTACCAATAACCAAAAATGTATTTAAAAATAGGCTTAAAGACTTTACTGATAGACGGTAGTATATTATACACACTACTTAAAGGGTGTAATTGATATCTTGTTATTTGAAGTGTTCTATCAGTGAGGAAGTGTGTTGTGCCAGTGAAGTATGTAGTGTCAGTGAAGTCTATTGTGTAAGTGAAGTGTGTTGGTGTCAGTGAAGTGGCTGTGCAAAGTATTTGAACAGTGAAATGGTTAGAAGTTTTAGTGAAATCAGGTAGAATCAGTGCAGTGAGTGAGTTGACAGTGAAATAAGTGTAGTGCCGAAAGGTACTTGTGCATATATGAACCTGTCAGACTCGTGGGTCTTAGTTCGAGCTTAGGGTTAAGATACAAATTAGATTTACTTTAAATATTATTTTAAGTGACCATGCTTCATTTTAATTTAGGATGCTCATTATTATTATTATTATTATTATTATTATTATTATTATTATTATTATTATTATTACTATTATTAATTATTGTTTTTTATTAGTTGTGTTTATTATTAATTGTCATTATTGAGTGTAATTAGTTACCACTGCCACCGGGTATATACCCATTTGCAGTGTAAATAAATACGTACATACATAC
Source organism: Periplaneta americana (assembly GCF_040183065.1). Taxonomy (NCBI): domain Eukaryota; kingdom Metazoa; phylum Arthropoda; class Insecta; order Blattodea; family Blattidae; genus Periplaneta; species Periplaneta americana. Next base: position 31,031,343 of record NC_091124.1, on the reverse strand, counting down.
ACAAAGACTGTGGTATTATCTCTTTTTCTAACAATCACTAGCAAATCTTACGAACTTTATTCTTCTTCCTCCCACTATCATCGATCCCATGTTCTGAAAATATACTTTAAAAACACACAAAAAAGAAGTATGTTAACGAGAAATTTTTCCACTCACTATATTTTATGAATTCGAACACTGGATATAAATTACACTTATCTACCAAAAATCGAACCTTGGTAGGTTAGGTTTGCATCGTTGTCAAACGTGCTGCCACTGGAGACTGTAACTTGCTACACAGCTCATTATCGATTAATTACTGGACTGGATTATAATAGTTGGTACGCATGTAGTAACAAATGACAATCGCGTCGCAATGATGACAAACGACAACCGCCTTTTTTTGTAGGTTAAAATGAGATTTCGGTGGAGGATCTCGCAAATCGTGGCCGGGGGCAAGGCCAAGGCACAGATTCTGTGGGCGCGGCCGCCAGGATGCTGACCCAGACCTTCAAACGAGAGCGAAAGTGAAATTGCAATTTGCTTACGAATTACATGAACGCGGATCTGAATAATCTGCGAAACGTTACAACGTATAAAAGGGCTCGCTGCTACTCCAGATGCATTGTTACACTATTTGCAGTGCAATAAACATCGTATCAAAATGGCATTCAAGGTAAAGCACAACATTTCAAACAGAATTTACTCACTTTCTTGCTTATGCATTTTTTAAAGTTGCTTATTTTGAAGGTTTGAAAGTATCGTATTTCATTACTTTAAGATATTTCAAAGAGAATACTCGCATGGCAGTTTTTTAAATATTATTTTCATCAATTTTCAAGCTTTTAATGTACTATCACTATTACTACCACTATTATTATTACTACTACTATTACTACCTATATAACACGTGGAATGATCAAATGAAACCCGTTCGAGTCGAGTTATCAATTTGATAACCGTTCCACAGCCGCAGCCTACTGTTATAAATGGAAACAACTGACATGCATTCATACCAACGTCATGAAATACCAGATGAAACTATGACATAATTAAAGTACGATCATTTTGTCCAGAAGACGTCCACTATGGTGCTAGGATAAATAATTCATTTAACATCTTTCTTAAACTATGTTACCAAAATTAATTGAAATACGATAATTTGGTCCAGAGAGCATCCGTTTCTGGAACGAAGATAATTAGTTTAAGATGGTTCTTAATTGCATTGTATTTAAATAAAATATTATCATTTTTGTCCATGGAGTATAAATTTTGGTGCAGGATAATTCCTTTACATGTTTTAATTGCTATTTTATCTAAATCATTAAAATACGATCAATTGGTCCAGGGAGTATCCGTTTTTGGTGCGAGGATATTTCTTTTAACACGTTTCTAAATTAGTTCTGAATACATTCTTTAATAAATTACTCCAAACCAATGTAAATATAGCGTGGACTGTGTACAAAGATATTTATTTTGTGTGTTGGTTCCACTGTGATTCATTGTTTACATGAACAAAGAGAATTGAAAATTAACGTGACACAAACATTACCGTATTTTAAGAAATAAGGAAACAATAATATTAATCGTAATTAATAATGTTGGAATAGAAAATAACAAAATAAAATAATATAAAATATAAATTGCATATCGTTGAGCGTATAATAAACAGTAAGTAATAAAAAATGTGTACCATACGGAATTTAATATTAAGTTACATAAGAGATATGATAGATACATAAATATCGATGTTTAAGCAGTAGGTTTCCTTAGACGAAATCTCTATAGGCATTCACACAGGAGGACCATTGTGTAGGAAGGTATAGGGTACCGTCAGCTGGATACATGAATGTAGCATGTCTCCATTAAAAAAGTACACAGAAGTGAGGTTCGGAGAGCGTGGTGGACATTGTTTCCATCCACCCCTTCCAATCCAACTATGTGAAAATGTATAGTTTAGGAATTCGCCAATTACGAGACATAAGTACGAAGGAACACCATCTTGCTCTATTCCTCTCTATGGTGACGGTCAGACAGCCATCACTACAAACTACCCCTTTCAGCAAGGGTATTTAGGATGGGGACAAATAAAAGTTGTAAGAGAAGAATCCATGTTTCTAAACTCATTGTCAGTATAGACTGCAAGTTGAAAGGCGGTCTACTAAATTCAGAGTGCAAGAATATTTTCCACGTATTTTCTGTTAGCTGACAATAGTCAGAGTTTCAATTTTGAAAACTTACATGAGGTGTTTTTGTATACTGAAACTCAGTAAGTGAAAATGGAAATTAATGAAGAATAAATGATAGAATTACATCAGGTAAAATAATTTATGTATAATTTATAATTCAGATAAGATTGAAATAAATAAAGGTAAATGAATAAATAAACAAATTAATTAATATATTTTTAATTGGCACTACAATTCAATTATAAGGGGTCAGAAGCAAAGGAGTACAAGTGAAATTTCTAGAAAATATGAGTTTAAGTGTATCCAAGGTGAGCTAAAACATAAACAAAGAATTTAGTGACAAAGGCATATATATCGTTTAACCACATCACACGTAAAATTAAAATCAAAACTTCACGGAATTTACAAAAGCTTATTTTTATTTTTAAAAGAACTATTCTCTTAAGGGGTTAGGTACAGCTCACAGCAGTAAAATTTTTTGAAATATTGAACATTTTTTCCTCCATTACTGTATCTTGCACAATAATGAAAATTGGTATGTACAAAACACTGTTCTTCTGCTATATGAAAAAATATTTTTACGATTTTTTTTAAATTATTTATGTAAGTCACACAGAGTTAGTGTGCACTCAATGTTGGTTGCTTGACGGTTGTCAGGCCACTTTGAGGTCTGTGGGTATAGAGGGAAAAATTGATCGTTGTCTGGTAGAGTTCCCGGGTAGCTCAGTTGGTGGAGCGTTGGTACGTTTAACCAAAGGTCCCGGGTTCAATACTCGGCCCCGGAACAATTTTTCCCTCGAAATTATTCAAATTAACTTTACAGGGAGTTATACCTGAAAGCTTGATTTGCAAATTATTTATGTATTTTTTTTTTTCAAAATTCAAAATGGTAGCAGTTCACTGCGCAGTCATGAAGTGTTTTTCTCATAACTCAAAAAATTGTTAACTTTTTCATGTTCTCACTCTTTTATTTTATTGCTGAAACTCATGTTTACAATATTATGCTCTTTCAACTACATTCCTTAATAAATTATATTTTTTTATTTCGTGTTAGAAGAAAATACTGACATTTGACCATTTTTAAATGAATTTATTTTTATCAGACAATCTATCAAAGGTAGAGAAGTGATCTTGCATTATATTGTAGATATGACATGCATAAATACATATAAAAATTTCATCACAGAATGTTGGATAGTTTTTTAGTTATGTGGAAAACGCTTCATCACTACACAGTGAACTGAATTAAAAGAAAATGTACATCATTTTTTAAAACGTAAAAATATTTTTCTTATAGCAGAAGGACAGTGTTTTACACACAGTAATTTTGATTATTGTGCAAGATACAGTAATGGAGGAAAGAAATGTTGAATATTTCCAAAATTTTACTGCTGTAAGCTGTACCTAATCCCTTAAGCCAGCTTTACAAATTGAAGTATTTTCTATAGTTGTGAACAGAACATAACGACGTCAGTTCCGGGCCCTCCTTCTTCACCAGCATCGTGTACTATAGTGAGAACAAAAGACGTCCTTCCAGGCGGTGTTACGGGACATGGACGTTAAGATTTATCTCCAAGTATATATGAAAGAAAATTCAATATTTTACTATGGAAAAAAAACGAATTTAATTTAAAAAAATATAAACTCAATAATTGCCTAGATACGTACAAAAATGTTACATTCTTTCCATACGTAAAATGTGTAATATTACTAAGAATATGTAAAAATATGTAAAATGAAACTCAACTACAACCATATCAGAACCACAAATCGCCGAAATTAGTAATTTTCAGTACTAGTCTACAAGTAAAGGAATGCAATATGTAATGCTAGAGCCCGGAAGTTTAGGTGCTGAAAGTTAATATTGTTCCTCGATATAGTTTATAAAATAGAAGCCATGCCCCCACTTCTTTGTCACGTCATTTTTGTCATTCAGTATTTTTCTTTCGGTATCGTTAAAGGTCTCTAATCCTCTTAACTACACTTACAAATTAGCGCACGGTTTGCAAGATTCATTACCAGTCCTTGTGACTCTGTTGTCTATTACATAACGGACTCCTGTGAACTAAGCTTAAAACCCTCCTCACGGACACCACATCTATTCATCTACACTCAGGGTCATTCTTAAATTTTAGCACCTAAAATTCCGAGCTCTCGACTGATTGCATAAGAATCCGGACCCTATTTATGATATGTTGAAAAAGAAGGTTATAGAAAAAAAAGGAAATCAAGAAAAAGAGGCGAGAGTAGGTTATAATGATAAAATAAAAAAGGAAACATAAATTAGATGAATGAATGGATGAACTCTATTATTAAAGAGTAATAACGTAATCTGTGTTGCTGTGTCCTGCAGTACGTGATCCTGGCCGCCCTCGTGGCTGTCGCCAACGCCGGCTTCCTGAGCGCCCCCGCCGTGGGTTACGCTGGTTACGCCGCCCCCGCCGTGGGCTACGCCGGCTACGCTGGTTATGCCGCCCCTCCCGCCATCGGCGCCTCCCACCAGAGCACCGTCCGCTCCCTGGACGGCAACTCCGCAGTGTCCCACTACTCCAAGGCTGTTGACTCCCCCTTCTCCAGCGTGCGCAAGTACGACACCCGCATCAGCAACGACGCCGTCGCCCTGGCCCACGCCCCCGTCGCCGCCTACGCCGCCCCCGTAGCCCACGCCGCCTATGCCGCCCCCGCCGCATATGCCGCCCCCTTCGCTCGCGCCTACGCCCCCGCCGTCGCCGCCCCCGTGGTAGCCAAGGCCGCCGTCGCCGCCCCTCTGGGTGTCGCCTACTCTGCCGCCCCCGCCGTCGCTCATCTCGCTTTCGACGGTTTTGGCGCCCACTACGGCTATTGAGAAGTCGTGCAGCCTGTTCGACACAACCCGGCCTCGAACTGGCGACCATCGGCTCATCCACACCTCTCATAGTTTTGTTATTTATGTCATCTGCAATAAAACTGGTTGAAAACTGATCGCGTACTATATGTATTATTTTAATGTACCGAAGTACATATGATATTTCCATGCAGATATTCTGCGTCATCATACGATGAAAGAGTAATGGAACGGAGAAAAATTCTCTCCGGCGCCGGGATTTGAACCCGGGTTTTCAGCTCTACGTGCTGACGCTTTATCCACTAAGCCACACCGGATTCCACCCCGGCGTCGGACAGAATCGTCTCAGTTTTAAGTTCCAACTCTTGGGTTCCCTCTATGACATAGTGCAGAGGGCGGCCACCAGAGGGAACCCAAGAGTTGGAACTTAAAACTGAGACGATTCTGTCCGACGCCGGGGTGGAATCCGGTGTGGCTTAGTGGATAAAGCGTCAGCACGTAGAGCTGAAAACCCGGGTTCAAATCCCGGCGCCGGAGAAATTTTTCTCCGTTCCATTACTCTTTCATCGTATGATCGCGTACTGTTTCACTTTTCTGTCACACAATGTTACGAGTTCAGAGTACGTGGGAAGTAAAGAAGGATCTAGCTAGGCGAAGAGACGGGAAACAGAAATAGAGAAACAATAAAATATAGGCACAGTCTAGTATATACAGTCGCGAAGCTCAATACGTAGTAAATATGCAAACATTAGGTAGTTGCTCACCACTAGGATCGCGAATATCGCCTCATTACAGGCAATGCAAAATGGTACCGTCACAGTCTATTGTTTCTAGCACCCTCAAAACTCAAGCTTCGTGACTATATATAGTAGACTGTGATATAGGAGCAAACAGAGGGAGAAATAATGTTGATATGAATAAAATCAGGTAGTAAAGAAAATAAAAAAGGCACAAAGAAAGAGAATATGGTAGATATAGCAAGGACAAAAAAGGCAGAAAGAAATTAAGTAAAACAGTCATAGTTAATGAATAAAATGAGCATGAATAAGAAAAAACCTCAAAACTATAGAAAAAAATTAATGAAAAGATGAAAGAAGTGTGAAAAGGAATGAAGGATGAAAATCAGAAAAAGGTAGGAACTGAAAAAATAAACAATAGAGATAAAGATGAGAGGAAAATTGAGGATGAAATAGAAATTAAGAAAACACTAAACAGGTAAGAGAGGGGAAATATAACATTATATAAGAAAACACAGAGAAGAAAAGGACAAAAAATTGCATAAAAAAGAAAGGGCTCAAGACAGAAAAGGACTAAAAAGAACGCAACCAAGGGTACAAGAAAGGACATGAGAAAGAATGGCTATAAGAAAGGAAGGGCGAAAGATATAAGGTGACAAGAACGAAAAGGAAAGAAGATAGAAAGGCCACAAGGTAGAAAGGACATAAGAAAGAACACAACAAAGGGTACAAGAAAGGACATAAGAAAAAATGGGCATAAGAAATAAACGGAGAAAGATACAGTATAAAGGTCACAAGAACGAAAAGGAAAGAAGATAGAAAGGCCACAAGGTAGAAAGGACATGAAAGAACACAACAAAGGGTACAAGAAAGGACATAAGAAAAAATGGGCATAAGAAATAAACGGAGAAAGATACAGTATAAAGGTCACAAGAATGAAAAGGAAAGAAGATAGAAAGGCCACAAGGTAGAAAGGACATGAAAGAACACAACAAAGGGTACAAGAAAGGACATAATAAAAAATGGGCATAAGAAATAAACGGAGAAAGATACAGTATAAAGGTCACAAGAATGAAAAGGAAAGAAGATAGAAAGGCCACAAGGTAGAAAGGACATGAAAGAACACAACAAAGGGTATAAGAAAGGACATAAGAAAAAATGGGCATAAGAAATAAACGGAGAAAGATACAGTATAAAGGTCACAAGAATGAAAAGGAAAGAAGATAGAAAGGCCACAAGGTAGAAAAGACATGAAAGAACACAACAAAGGGTACAAGAAAGGACATAAGAAAAAATGGGCATAAGAAATAAACGGAGAAAGATACAGTATAAAGGTCACAAGAATGAAAAGGAAAGAAGATAGAAAGGCCACAAAGTAGAAAGGACATAAGAAAGAATACAACAAAGGGTACAAGAAAGGACACAAGAAAGAATGGGCATAAGAATGAAAGGGGTAAATAGTATAAAGGTCATAAGAATAAAAAGGACAGAAAATAGAAACGACACAAGTACAAGAAAGAAAGAACGTAAGAAAGAAAAGACGCAAGTAAGGCACAAGAGAGAAATAGCGTAAGAAAAAACGTAGGGAAAAGATTTAAGGCACAAGAAATAAACGACATAAGGACACAAGAAAGAGCATAAAAATAAATCACATAATATAGAAAAAACAAGAGAAACGGCATAAAAAGGATTACAAAAAAGACAGGGTACAGAAAGAAGTGACACAAGGGATACAAGAAAGGAAGAGAACAAATATGGGCACAAGAAAGGACACGTGAAAGAAAGACATAAAAAGGACACAAGAAAGATAGGATATAAGAAATGAGAGACACAAGAAAGAAAGAAAAGTCGCAGTTGGATTTTTTCTCGGAGTTCTCCCGTATCCCCTAGTTAGGGAACATAATTCTATCTGATATTCATTTCTTTATCGTTCCACAGCATTTTCCGACGGCAACCGGCGACGACAAAGTGAGTTTGCCTGCTCGAAATCTGGATAGTGAGCGAACCTTAGCACAATACGCCGGGCTGGGGTTCAGCGTAATAGTTCTGTCAGATGAACGTACCGCTAGGGTTAGCCTCCTTCCTTCAGGATATTAACCCAGGAGTCTCGTTATGTCTTGTAAATGGTAGTTATAAGACACTGCATTGAAAACAGTAACGTGATAAAAAGCGAAATGTTGCTAACGTGTAAAAACACATACAAAAGTATTGGCTTATATAATTTTGACGATGCTAAGACATTCCCAGCTTTGGCCTTCTTCTTCTTAACATAACTCTTACGGGAGGGAAGAAAATCGGCCGGTCTCTTGTAGTAAATTTAGCCTACAGGACGTAAAACAACCCTGTCTCTGAAAGAGGGCTTCGGGCAAAATGTGCTGGCCATTTCTCATGCACCTTGAAATTTTGGCGCTCAATAAAGTCTGCAGTTGAAAATGTTCTCAAATAAAATATTACTACTAACACTGCAGGGTTGTTTCCGATCTCTGATAACGATTTGAATGACATCATGTACGTTAGGAGTCACACGACAGCTGAACTGTGGCGCGAGGTGACAGACCAGTAGTGAGTGATCTCACAGTCAGAGTGCACGGCGACTCACAGCAGAAATTCCCAAGAAAATCGAGCCTTTTTGTGAGGGGTACATTACGACCCTTTCCAATGCCAAGTACAGTTAAGTGAAAATAAAAGAAGCCTGCAATAAACGAGGTTTCGTTATTTCCAAGAAAGGCATCTTCTGTGTACTTAATAAGATTGGTAAAGCTCGAATGGAATTAATTTGTATCATCTCGTGGGGTGCGGTGACTTATGACGGAGGATGGATTTGCTTGCTTTTTCCACTCTGGAATTAATCTCATCCGAGCTTTGCCAGTCTTATTAGATACACACAAGTTGCCTTTCTTGGAAATAACGAAACCACGTTTGTGCAGACTCTTATGATTTTCACGTAACTGTACTTGACACTGGAAAGGGTTGTTAAAAGGCTCGATTTTCTTGGGCATTGCTACTGTGATACACCGTGCACTCTGATTATGAAATCACTCACTACTGGTCTGTCACCTCTCGCCGCAATTCAGCTGTCGATGTGATTCCTGACGCACATGACGTCAATCAAATTCGTTATCAGAGATCGGAAACAACCCTGTGTTTCATGATGCCGATTTATTTCGTAGACCCATTCTCTATCCGTCTCCAGATACACTGTTTCTCCATTCACTGTTTGAGTCGTTTGAGAAACTTCTTGCCCCAGCAACTAAAACTTACCCTAGTGCAAACCCTAGTAATGCCGCACTTCGATTATTATGACGTTTTGTTAAGTGACCTAAGTTCTGAACTGTCAGTCAAGTTACAGCGAGCTCAGAATATGTGCGTCAGATACGTGTGCAACATCCGACGATATGATCACATATCACCGTCCTTCGCAAGTCTCTCGTGGCTCCGACTTAAAGAACGTAGAACTTTACACACTTTGTCTTTACTCTTTCGAATTCTGCACACTTCAACACCAAATTACCTTTCGTCTCGTTTCTCTTATCTATACTCTAACCACGACGTAAATACCAGATCACTTATCTGTAGCACGCTAAGTATACCTCTTCATAGAACATCTTGTTATTCATCATCTTTTACAATATCCACCTCGCGTCAATGGAATTCCTTGTCACAAAGTATTAGGGGCCGCAAGACAACAAACACCTTTAAGAACAGCTTAAAAGATAACCTTATTAGCATTTCACTCCAATCATACTGATTTAAAATATCACTGACTACATTGTTACTTTTTTCTTTAGACATCATCCTGATTGTGCTGTATTTTAATTGTCTCATAATAATCTCTTTCTATTATCTAATATTATTTGAAATATATTAACATTCTATGTATTTTAGTTTAATTCTGCTACACAGTTTATTTCAGTGTTTAATTAATAGTTCATAGTATTTTGTTGTTTAATTTGTAAATAACTCTTGTATACATGTAACTCTCATCTAAATCAAATTGTTGAATTCTTTGTAAGTTCATGCATATGTATATACACTTTTTGCTGGTTGAGTGGAAGAGAAGGCCTTACGGCCTTAACTCTGCCAGCTAAAATAAATCATTATTATTATTATTATTATTATTATTATTATTATTATTATTATTATTATTATTATTATTATTAACCTATTGGGGTATTGTGCTCGCCCTCAGATTTTAAGCTATGATTCCTGTTCTGTGTGCTTATATAAGTCTGTGGTTATAAAGAAACATACAATCTCAATCGAAATGTCGATCGACAAAAACGTTGTCAAAACAAATGACAGGGGAGAAAGAGCTGCCTGGTAATTTTGCCTGTGTCAGGAGCCTCTGGTTTTGCTTCCTTTGCGAAGCAAGTCATGCTGAGGATTTTGTTGGAACATGAGTGTTGAATTTCAGGATTGCTTAATGGGTGATTAGCACTAAAATTCTTTTGCAATGGCGTTACGTTACTTTTCATCATAACAGCACTCGCTTGCTGTGAAACTTGTCGATAATGAGACACCGTTCTCGCAATTAGATCGATGCCAAAACAGATATAACAAAACCATCTGTGCACATACGGTTTAGTTATTATAACTCTGTCATAGGCAGGGCTATGACATAAGCATCTACCTTTATAAGGACAAAGCCCCCCTCAGTCCAATTAATCTACCACGCGATAGCAGCAGAGTAGGTCACCGCAGCCCTGGGGGCTCACTCAGTGCCCACGAATGGATTGGTGCCCCACCTGCCCCCGGCCTGCAGGGATATTAAGTCATAGCTTAAAGAACCACACATACATACAATGGGGGAATATGAACTGATTTTATTCCAAGTCTTTTAGTACAAAATAAGATATAACATTTTAATACGCATTCGTAAACTAAAGGAACTTCATATATCCTCGACAAAATTAAAATGAAATTCGAAAAAAATTGTCACGTGACTCGAGAACGTTACTTCTTGGTATGACGTTACAGAATACGTTACTCTAATATCATACAGTATGCGCCAAAACAGTTGCTTACGAGATTATACAAGTTGGTGCATAGCACGGTCAAGAGTGGGATTCGGAGCGTCATTACAATTTCTGCCGCTAGGTTCGCCTCGCAGTTCTATTAAGTGATGAATAGTTCCATTACTAAGCATTGTGTATCGTGAAAATTCTTTGATTAATTTTGCATTACTAATCGAGTACGAAGATTATGAACATGCCAAGCATATTATAGTCTTATCTAAGATTTATTGATGACTTGTTAAATAACAGTATGCAGATTTTCAGTGTGATTTAATGGAATTTATAATTTTGATTCCCAAAAGTCTGGATTTGTTCAATTAAAAATTTTGCTTTCAAACTACATTCTTAATTTGGTTCATTTACTTTGGCAAGTTGATTGTTTTCAGTTCCGTGTTTTTCCTTCAGACTTCGTTCCCTCTAATTCGTTTTAATTGCTGAAAGTGAATTACCCGTGTCTTCTACTTTCAGACATTATTATTATTATTATTATTATTATTATTATTATTATTATTATTATTATTAAACGACTACAGTTCTTAGTTTGTCTTGCCTTAAGACAATCAATAGCGTTATTCAATACTTTTGAGGAAAAAAGCATGATTAAGAATCATTTGTAATGGCGAAATATCCTACGACAATCGTTAATTATTACTGCTGAATATTGACACATAGGCTGCATGATTTGCATTATTTAGGATACGCAGCAATGCGATTTTAATGTTGTGCGTGCCGAGTTTAGTGTAGCTAACGTACTCCCCTCATCCTCTAAGCCAAATCAAATATTATTACGACATTACGAGTAATAAATAAATAATAATTACTAAAATTATTAGTTGTGATAAGGTACAGGGACGTCATTTTATTTTTACTTCAATTTTTATTGTACCTGAGTTTTTTAATGTACTTCACTCCCACCCCTTCTACTAATGGAACTGTTCTCCAGACATAATCAAGGCCGCTTAAAGTAAACAGCACTGAGTTACTGAGTATAGTACGTTCCAGAAATATGTTCGCGTTTTCCAGTGACGAAAGAACTTTTAATATTGAATCATATTTTCGCAAAGGTACTGTCCGTTTGCCTACGTCGCATCCCGATTTCCCCCACCTGCTTCTGCACGGCCCTCTGTAAAACCAGACCTGTCTTAGCTCTTCTGAAAACATTAATTTCTGTTAGGAATTGGACGTTTACGTAATATTATACAACTGTTTAAAATAACTTAAATAAAAGGGCCTCGTTAAGTAATTAACTGTCAAGTGATTTTCCTCCTTTCTACGATCCTGCGACATAACCACTTGGACGGGCAGTAGATAGTATGTCTGAGTAATTTTATCTGTGCGGGTCGGGCAGAAGTGAAGATTGAATTTACAGTACATAAGGTACTCTTTTATAGAGTAGGTACAGAATTATTTCAACATGAGTTACTAGTAAGAAGGACGAAACTGGTAATTGGAATTAGATGCAATAGTCTATATGCGATAATATGCACAAAAGAACTGAAGCCTGTAGGCTATCGAAATGAACGGCTACCATTTTCAAAAATGTGTTTAAATATCCATATTATGATTATTTTTCAATTGAACTTCATTCTCTATATTGTACGCTAATGTGCTGTACACAGTATAATATACAGTGCATAATGAATACGTCCGCATGGATAGCTCAGTTCGTGAGTAAAAACACTTATTCTTAATACAGTACTGCATTTTGATTAAATAAAAACCTAATGAAAATTATCGAATTCAAAATCGCGATATTTCCTAGTTTATGTAAATTGATGAAGTACTTTTCTTCCCTCCTATACCTAGTAAAGTGATTGTGTTCTACGCCAGTATCATCGAACTCCAGTTGTGGAAGGGGGTAGCGAACGGTTTTTCCGGTTCTCTAAAGGTATAGCCAAGTTAATATTAAAAATGTTAGTAAAAATAAAATGATGTCCCTGTACAACTGTCACCATATGGTATGCCGAAGATTTTTCTTTATGCTTTCATTAAATTGACATGTCATGAGTGACGACAGAAAACACCTCAGAGAGCAAGATGCAGATACTGGGTGTTCATTTCAAAATGTGTCATGACGTCACTGTTGTTGAGTCACCGATTTGAAGCGAGTTTCAGCTTATATGTCAGACAAGTTGCCTATTATTCAAGGCGTTCTTCAATCTGAACTCGAGAACGTGTACGGTATAACTTGAACGTCGTAGCAACAGATGGCGGTCTGTACTGTCTGTGTGCTACCATAACTTCTTTCGAACTGTGTTTTGCGCCGGCAAGTCGTACGCAGGGTATTTATCATCGGTTGCGTACGGTAACATTCCACAACACAAATCAAATACTCCGTGTCCATGTTGACCGTCGAAGTTAATGTCAACAAATACGCAAGTAATCGTCTTAACCCTCTCCCCATATACCGACAGTACGTATTTCCAAATAGTTCACATTCCTGCCACTACCGGCGTTATCGTACGCATCGGTACGTACTCTTCAGAATGAACGCCGTACTTGCTAGGCAACTTCTCTGCCTCCTAGGTAATACACCTTTGCGGAAGTGTAGGAATATTGAATTTTCTAGGTTCATCGGCTAGCCACATGACGGCATACAGCGAGCCATGACACACTTTGAACTGAACACCCAGTATTATACTAAAAGACAAGAGAAATGGGGAGCAGATGCGCATGTCCTCGTTTCGTGTACGACGGAACTTCTCGAGGACAGCTAACATTGTTGTGTTATTTGGTGCCGCATTGTTAAATCGCTCCTGGTACTGTTAACTAGGCATAAGCTCGGCCCATTCTGACGCACCACTCCGTATGACCGGAAATAATGCTCGACAATAAACACTTTCTCCTCTGTTGTGAGAACCATATTGCAGAAATCGACACAACACTGAATTCACAATATGTCAAACTAATGTATACAATAAATAAATATTTCGTTGCTAGGGAAACGCGGACAGCAGATGAGCGATAATTTCAGTATATTTTATTTAGACGGAATGAAATTGTTCTCAATTTCGTATTAACATTTCTGCCAGTTGCTGCAAGGCAAATATTTATGAAGACATCATTTTGCTGTAAACATTTACGGCCACTGTACTATAAAAAGATCAGGAGGAAAATCACTGGATTAGAATGTAAATGAATAATAATTCTGTGAATTTTGATAAATATTAAAAGTGTTTGACATGAATACGTCTTGTTTGAGTGACAACTAATGATGAAATGTAATATATTTTTTGGGCGACATGCAACATGAAATTCAAAAAGCTTTCGCTAGATAGTGTACATGCCAAAACGTACTCATACTGTCATCTGTCGAAAGTTATGTAGTCTACATGCAAGTGAATAAGCAACGAATGTTGTCATAATTATAACTTACAAAAGTAAATCTCAATCATATTCTTAATAACGAGCCTATAATGGTAGTAATTAAGACGCGAGTATGTTTATGAAACAAGCGAAGCGCTCGTTTCATAATTTTCATACGAGTGTCTTAATTACCATTATAGGAAAATTTCATACCACATTTTATGCTCGACCATATTTCTAACTTGAAATTATTCATAAGTATTCATGTTATTCTTATCTGACTGGGGAGCGGAACTGACCTTGTGCAATATCTCGTAAATTGTGAGATGTGCGCAGACGCGAAAGTATTGAATTTTTCCGAGGAAGAAATGCCATTGACCTTGTTATAATATAGACAGTAAAATGAACTTTAATCTTGATATAACCTTGAAATTGATTTAGACATTGAAAAACGAGATGACAAATTGAATTTATTTGAATATTATTTACAATTAACGCTAATTATTATAGTAACAGAACATAACCTTCTGCGACAGTATTGGATTTCCAGCCTCCGTGACGTTTCGCTAGTTGTCTTTCGATTGCACATCCGAGAATAATCGATACTTGCGCTTTCATATTGCTACAATGGTGTTTTCTGATTGGTGGAAGATCTGAACTTTAATGAATAGGTGTACTTTAATGAGGTCCATTAAAGGGCTGCTACCAGGTGTATAATTACTACATTTCGGCATGGTCGAGGATAAACATATATTTTTACTAATGACGAATGCTTGACTGTTCGTCGTTCACCCATATGAAGCTAGTTATGTAGACCAATTTACCAACAGTGACATACGCAGGATTTTGTCAAACGAGGGGTTATTATTAAAATTGTTTACAATTTAGATTATCGGAATTTTAAATTTTATGTACCCGTATTATTATTATTATTATTATTATTATTATTATTATTATTATTATTATTATGTTACTGTATATTTATTAATATTGTGCTAGTGAACTGCTTTGTGTGGAGTATAGCATTATATGGGGCAGAACCATGGACATTACAAGAAGCGAAGAGAAACGAATACAAGCATTTGAAATGTGAATATGGAGAAGAATGGAGCGTGTGAAGTGGACAGAGAGAATAAGAAATGAAGCTGTGTTGGAAAGAGTGGGTGAAGAAAGAATAATAATGAAACTGATCAAGAAGAGGAAAAGGAATTGGCTGGGCCATTGGTTGAGAGGAAACTGCCTACTGAAGGATGCATTGGAAGGAATGGTGAACGAGAGAAGAGTTCGAGGCAGAAGAAGATATCAGATGACAGACGACATTAAGATATGTGGATCATATGCGGAGACTAAGAGGAAGGCAGAAAATAGGAAAGACTGGAGAATGCTGGGTTTGCAGTGAAAGACCTGCCCTTGGGCAGAATACTTGTATATATATGTATATATATAAAGTAAATTGAAAAATGAACTCCAACTTTTTGCGGAATAAACCTTTCATATCGAATTATGTATAGTGTACATGCTGAAAAGTGATGAAATAGTATTGTTGACGATATTATTATATTGGAAATGTAACTGAGAGTTGTGGTTACTATTTACAGCGATAAATAATAAACACACATCCAATTTGATTTTCAACAATGCATTCTTGTTTACACAAACAGTTAAATTTAAGCAGTTTCATCGTATAATAACGTGATACCGCCATTACAATATAATATGCAGCTGCGCACTTTCCTTTTACTCTTGCCGCGACTGCAACAATTCGGTAACAAAAGGTGTTTTCGAATAAGTGTTTTACAAACAAATTTCACTGTAAAATGAAAATAAAAAAGGAAAAAGAAAGTGAGAGAGCTGCACACTTTCCTTTTACTCTTGCCGCGACCGCAACAATGCGGTAACAAAAAGTGTTTTCGAACAAGAGTTTTTACAAACAAATTTCACTGTAAAATGAAAATAAATAAGGAAAAAGAAAGAGAGAGAGAGAAAATGCCACCCCCTGGAAATTGCCGCCCTAGGCCTAAATCCGGCACTGCATGTTAATTTGAAGTTAAAAGTTTTCAGACAACGAAATGGTAAAAAAGAACTCGGAAAATATCGACAGTCGTAAAGCTTGGTTGCTTTATACGAATCTGTGTGATCCAGTGACAGCCTGTGAATAAGATGGTAAACGAAGCCCCGCCTTGAATGGAAATGCTGTATTGGGAAATGCGAATTCTACACATGTTCTCGATTGCCATGTTGGCCCAGGGTCTGGCGACAAATATAGTAAGTGATAAGTTTTTGCGGCTTTTTGTGAAAGTGAGTCATGGTCGTATCGGGCCCCACCCGTGGGAGTGAAGTTTACTGGAGGAGGGGAAGAAGTTCAGGTCTGTACAAGTGTAGGAGTGGTCAACCCCTTCATTATGCTCGCAGTTTAGATGGGAGATCTCAAATTCGTTCATACAGTCGTCATCGGTGCCATTATACTTGAGGTTCGAGCTTCGAAACTAATCGAAGGCGATAAGAAATTTCATCGAGCTTTCTTCGGAAAGAGCAGTAAACGTAGAAGCTTTTTGTTATGTAAGAGACGTGAAAGAAATATGTTTTTGATTAGCAAGACTATGGGCAGAATTTTTATGACATTTCTCATTGGCTTAAAAATTGAGCCCAGTTGACCATTTTATTGTATCATCTGTGGCAAGGAGAAAAAGCCTTCTCTCTCTCTCTCTTTTGTACGAAGGAGGGACCCGAAGGCTTAGTTATTCATAGGCGATGATTGTAGCTAACTGTAGTTCTTCACTTAACGTCCCTTTTAAACAACAGAGATCATTCAGAAATATGAAAATGGTAATATTGCAATTTTTTACATGGCATTAATTTTAAATTCAAGAAGTTGTCCCAAACAATGACATGATAATTACTGTAGTATAAATAATATTTAATTCAACATTCTCTTCGAAATATAGAGGTTATTCAGGGACATGGGTAAGATAATTTTAATTGTAATTATTTGTTTAACATGCCCTTCGAAATATAGAGGCTATCCAGGGACGTGGATAAGATAATTTTAATTGTAATTCTTCGTTTAACATGCCCTTTGAAATATAGAGGCTATCCATGGACGTGAAGAAGATAATTTTCATTGATTCTTCGTTTAACATGCCCTTCGAAATATAGAGGCTATCCAGGGACGTGGAGAAGATAATTTTAATTGTGATTCTTCGTTTAACATGCCTTTTGAAATATAGAGGCTATCCAGGAACGTGAAGTAGATAATTTTCATTGATTCTTCGTTTAACATGCCCTTCGAAATAGAGGCTATCCAGGGACGTGGAGAAGATAATTTTAATTGTAATTCTTCGTTTAACATGCCTTTCGAAATATAGAGGCTATCCAGGGACGTGAAGTAGATAATTTTCATTGATTCTTCGTTTAACATGCCCTTCGAAATAGAGGCTATCCAGGAACGTGGAGAAGATAAATTTAATTGTAATTCTTCATTTAACATGCCTTTCGAAATATAGAGGCAATCCAGGGACGTGAAGTAGATAATTTTCATTGATTCTTCGTTTAACATGCCCTTCGAAATAGATGCTATCCAGGGACGTGGAGAAGATAATTTTAATTGTAATTCTTCGTTTAACATCCCTTCGAAATATAGAGGCTATCCAAGGGACGTGGATAAGATAATTTTAATTGCAATTCTTCGTTTAATAAGCCCTTCGAAATACAGACCTATTCTAGGACGTGGAGAAGATAATTTTAATTGTAATTCTTCGTTTAACATGCCCTTCGAAATATAAACCGATTCAGAGACGTTGAGAAGATAATTTTAATTGTAATTGTGACTTTTTATTTAACGTCCCCTTCGAAATAAGTGGCTAGTCAGATATGTTTACGTGATAATAATTGTAATAGTAATGATTCACTTAACGTTCCTCTCCTGCTGCAGAGAGTACCGTAAACTGGGGTAAAGAGGATCACATGTGATAAAGTGGATCATATGTGTATTGTTAGATAAGTCAGCGCCATATGGTTCACACATGCGAAGAAAACTATTTTTAGTGGCACTTATAGAAGAAAGGTTTTCTTTTCATGTGTGATCCATGTGGCGCTGCCTTATCTAGGCAATACACATATGATCCACTTTACCACATGTGATCCTCTTTACCCCAGTTTACGGTATTTAGAGACATTGAGAATGTAATAATTTCAATTCTATATTATTTTTTTGTTTCTTTTAATGTACAGAGGATATTAGGAGACGATGAGATAATTGCAATTGTAATTCTTAATTTAACATTCCTTTTTGAACTAAAGATACTATTGAGGTAATGATGAGATGATAAACGTAATTCTTTATTTAACATCTATTTGTAATAAAAGAGTCTATTCAAAGATGATGAGGTGGGGATTTTAATTTCACCTCCTTATGTAACAACTTTTAACATTGACTATTCACAGGCGATGAGATTATGATTGAAATATTGTAATTCTTTATTTTTGACGTCCTTTTTCAGTTACGAAAGCTAGTATGAAACGATTAAATGATAATTGAAATTGCATTTTTTTTCCTCGTTTGAACTACAGTAACTACTCAGAGATGAAATCAATTGGGTCAGTAATTTCATTTGTGGTAGTTTTGCTGTCTTTTCGTGATATGAGGAATCATTATAACACAAACAAGAAATTCAATCGAATGATTGCAACAAGAAATTCAAATGAATGACTGCAAAGCGGTAGTGAACAAGGTAATTTTCTAACATCTAAATTGCTCTATGCACAATCGTGGAATAAAAATGGCACACAGAATCGGCGTACGTGAAACATATCTTTCTCAGAGCTGCTAGTAGCTCGTACGAGCGTAAAGCCAGATGTATACGCTAAAGGATGAAGGTGTTTGCATGGAGATGCTTCAAGTGATTTCCGTGTTACATGAAGTTTTCTGGGTTAGGTTCAATGTTGTTACTTTCACTTATTTGCATTACGTTTCCTTGAAAGACAATGTTAAGATAATGCTTGT
Source organism: Periplaneta americana (assembly GCF_040183065.1). Lineage (NCBI taxonomy): Eukaryota > Metazoa > Arthropoda > Insecta > Blattodea > Blattidae > Periplaneta > Periplaneta americana. The sequence continues at coordinate 31,012,291 of NC_091124.1, read as the reverse complement.
AGTAGTTTCATTCATGTCTATAAGGCAGTAGGATTGCTAAGGTATGAATGCCTTTTGCATTTATATTGTCACTATGAAGAAAAACTACCATAGTTCTGCAATAACAAAAATATGTCGAGAAGAATGTAACTAACTATAGTCGCGACGCTGTTATTTCCGGCGTGACTCCGCCTCTTTGCTTACGTCTTAGGAAGTGAAGGCTCTATAAAGTCTAGGTAGGTAGTATCGTTCGCCATTTTTGTTCTTCCGTTGCCGAGCTACCATACGAGGAATCTTTTTGCCACACCGTTAAACATTATCATGTCGTAGCTCCTATGATAATAAATCAAACGCACTGTAATTCAGCAAATAATTGTGCGGCAAATAACATCTTCGTGTGCTTTCTGCGATCGCCAACGGAAGAGCCAAAATGGCGGGCGATTATATTAAGTATTTATCGAGCCTGAAGAAATGAATAACGTCTTCATAAGCGAATCACAAGACGCACACGTTTAAATGTAGCCGACCTGCAACGCAATTGGCTGCCGGAAATTAGAGCGACGGGACTATAACGTTCAGCATCCCTGGTAGCGAAATATTGATTTATGGAATTCTATCTCTGCAAGAACAAGAACAAATTATCTCAACTTGTCGGGCATCTAGATAGCCTTTGAGAGAAAAAAAAAATGATCTTCTGCAGCGTGAATTTGTCTAAGTCCACTTCGGACAGCGCCTGGTTCACAAGACTAAGGAAAGGATGTTTATGTTGCACCTAATTTATTCCTTGACTACAGCTTCGTTATCGATTATTCATAGCACTTGACCTATAAACAGACAGAAAAAACAAGAAACAAACAAAACAATGGAAAAACAGAGCGGAATAGTGCGTAAGAAATTCGTTCACGTGTAAACCTAAGCTCTCACGGAATCAACCGAAGATTTCCGAAGGCAGCCGGTCATTTTTTTGTGTCTAAGGCTGAAAAGTCATCCATTATTTGATTGCCTCTGATTGCAATGACGTTATTAACGTTTACATCTATTGTAGGGATATTGTGGAGAAGAGGGAATGGCAGAGATGTGGGAATATAGTACATAAAATAAAATACAGTAAAAACTCCTTTTTAACGAATCTCTGAGGGATTCCTCTTTTCTTCTTAAAAGGTGTTTACATAAAATATGAAGGAAAGGCTAAAATAACTAGTAATAATATGTGTATTATATACCAAACATTATAATTAGGTCTACAGTTATTATTTACAATACATTTCATTACAATATTTTCTAACTCTTCAAATGGTGAGGCACGAATGTTTTTCCGATTGGTTGAACCAGAACCACACTGAAACTATGCATTGCAAATTTCTCCTTTCTTCTTCATTATTCCTTACAAGTGGTTGAAAAACCCATGTGTTCAGTCATGTGGATCTGCCATTTGTAACGACTCCAACGAGTGGGAAAGTGGCAGCAAGCACTGTGGCCGGTCTTTAAGTCTTTGGACCAGCAGGGAGGTCATCATGCCTGCAAAGATGAAGATGGTGAGGAGCACTGCGGACAGTGAGGTAAATGGGATAGAGAGATGCCTGCAAACATATTTTTTTTTAATAAAAAGCACAGGAAGGGACCAGGGATAGAGGATGGGGAGGACCCTGAGAACATATTATTTTTTAAAATAAAAAGCAGAGGAATGGACCAGGGATAGGAAATGGGGAGGACCTTGCGAACATATTTTTTTTTTTAAATAAAAACCACAAAAATGGATAAGGGATAGGGAAGAGCCTGCAAACTTATTATTATTATTATTATTATTATAAATAAAAAGCAGAGGAATAAACCAGGGATAGGAGATGGGGAGTAGCCTGCAAACAATTATTTTTTAAAATAAAAAGCAGAGGAATGGACCAGGGATAGGAAATGGGGAGGACCTTGCGAACATATTTTTTTTTTTTAAATAAAAACCACAGAAATGGATAAGGGATAGGGAAGAGCCTGCAAACTTATTATTATTATTATTATTATTATTATTATTATTATAAATAAAAAGCAGAGGAATAAACCAGGGATAGGAGATGGGGAGTAACCTGCAAACAATTATTTTTTTAAATAAAAAGCAGAGGAATGGACCAGGGATAGGAAATGGGAAGGACCTTGCGAACATACGATTTACTATTACTTTAAATAAAAGCAGAAGAAGAGACCAGGGGTAGATAGAGAGGACTTCGGGAACATATTTATTTTTTAATAAAAATCAGAGGAATGGACCAGGGATAGGAGATGAGGAGGAGCAATGCAAACATATTATTTACTATTACTTTAAATAAAAGCAGAATAAGAGACCAGGTGTAGATAGAGAGGACTTCGGGAACATATTTATTTTTTTAATAAAAATCAGAGGAATGGACCAGGGATAGGGGATGGGGAGGAGCCTGAAAACATATTACTTTTTAAATAAAAATCAGAGGAATGGACCAGGGATAGGAGATGGGGAGAAGCCTGCAACCATATTATTTTTTTTAATAAAAATCAGAGGAACGGACCAGGGATAGGGAGCCTGCAAACCTATTTATTATTATTTTATAAATAGAAATGGACCAGGGATATTGGATTTAAAATATTCTCGACGACTTAACTCTCACAACAATAGCAGCAAAAATAGTTTGTTTCGATAAAAATATTCCATTCTAAATATGTTTCACGTGTGTTACTTTTGAAAAACCAATATATATTAGAGGAATACAAATTCAGTCATCTGTAGATTTGCAAGTCAAAATCAACATAGTATGGTAGGCCAGAGTTTCCTTTACAAAATAAAAAGGTTTCACTGTTATTTTCCATTGCCTTGATTTATTTACAACAAAAGAAATGTTGAAAGTACAGAAAACAGTCGGGAATGAAGACGTAACAATGTGAAGACCCTGGTTACTTCGAAGATCTGATGTCTTTAGTACCTCGTGTGGTTTCTATTGACATGAATTAGCTACCTCCCAACACCTCCTTGGCATTCTATGAACAAGCTTCCTTATGTTCATCTGGGTAAGTGCTCCCATACTTCAATCAATGCTTCTTGAGAGCCTGGGGGCCTGCAGGACATAGGCGAATTAGCATAACCCATACAAGCTCAATTGGGTTCAGGTTACTGCTGGCCAATACATCACTTGAATTTCGAGTTCTCACAGGAAATCCATGGTGACAATGGCAATGTGAGCCCTCACACTGTCTTGTAACTGTATGAACCCTGGCTCCGTAATTTGTACAGCAGGTTAGCACAGCATCTTCAGCATATCTGCAATGTAATTAGCAACATTAAGGTTTCGTGGGACTACAACAAAGTGTGATTTATTAGTCCACACTAATTCTTCCCTATAGCACTATTGAGCCAAGACCAAATTTATAGACTTCATTCACAGCAACTTACTCGAAATACTCACCAGAACATTCCCACTCTCTTATATGCCCAACACAAGTCGGCCGAAAACTTCACCCTCGGCGAATAGCATACACCTCCAATGCAGAGGATCATAATTGGCATGTTGACAGGTGAGTCTAAGACAAGGTTCCTTGTGTCCTCTATTCAGAAGTGCTCGTACTGATTTCCTAGACTTGTGTTGTGTGCTCTTTTGGTGGACGTATGCCTAAATATTACCAAACGAACCATAAATCTAATTGAAATGCAGCTTCCGGACTAAGATGCCGTGGTCTACTGGTATAGTTATTCCCAGATGTTTCATCTACTACTGTGGCAGAAATCTTCAGTGGTGAGGTATCCTAGGTCTAAGTCTTCCGCTAAGAATACCTGTGGCAACTGATGCCCTGACTGGTTGCCTGTCCTTATTTATAGAGCCGGAGATTGGCCTTGGTGTTCCATTGTTGCGACGGTCCACACCCATTGGATCTCGGTGGCCTTGGACTGGTCATGGCGGTCCTCACCTGTTGGATCTCGGTGCCCTTGGGCTGGTCGTGGTGTACTGATGTCGTGGCGGTCAACTCACATTGAAGATGTCTGCCGCAGTAGTAGTCGAAAGTCTGGGAATAACTATACCAGTAGATCACAGCATCTTAGCCCGGAAGGACCATTTCAATTAGACACCGGCTGTGAAAGCCTACATCCTAAGATGAACCATAAATCTGTCTTGATTTCAGCTAGTCTTTCATTTTCATTGTTGTTCAGATCTTCTGGTGTACTGACTCGTTTCCTCATAGAATTTCATCATTCTATGAATTACCAAGTTATTTAGCGGCTTGGCAAAAAGTCAGTCCTGCTTGGAAAAGAACAATAATCCAAGCAACTTTGGTGACACTGCTCAACCACTACTGTAACATTCAAACAACATCGATGACCACTGATCCCGATATTTTCCAACAAATGTAGATATCCAAGACATAAAACTGATTTACTTATATAATGACTTTGTATTCTGTGCGAAATTTTTCGAACAATATTGAATAAGAAATTTTCAAACTAGCTTCAATCTGAAGAACAGGAATCCAGATCTTATTCTATAGCAGTTCCAAATGTCTACTCCAGTTCCATGCAATGCTACAGTTAATTCAAGTTTTGTTTTGCTAATTTTTTAGTATTAAATTGGCACGTTTGTCTATATCGAATTGGCTTTTATTATAGCACAATTTCGAGTTACAGAAATATGGAACCTAATTAGTAAATCATAAAAAACAATATTGAAAAGTCTGAGGAAGACTTACTTATACAAATTATTTATTTTTTAAATGTTAACTTTCTGCAGCAACAAATAAGCTGCAATATTCGAATTCTTTATCAAGTGGTACAGATATAATTAACAGTGCGATATATTTAAGCTGCTACAACATGACTTTTTCAATTTCTTACTTAAGGTAAGGTCACACATCACTACTTTTGCAGTGCTGCAGTACAAAATACTGCGCAACTCTTGTACTGGACATGTGAACAAGGTAAAACCTGAAAAGTAGCGGCTGCTGAATCAGTGCCTGCTACTTTTTCATGCTGCGCGCAGCTTAAAAGTAGCAATGTGTCAACAGGATTCTCAGGGTTGCAGCCGCAGCATTTCTGATATCGGTTTTGTTGAAACTTTCACAGCGGTTGTGACCAGTGTTGCCATCCAAATGTGCCAATGATACTTTTATTGTTTGGATATATTTTAATGTTTGATGTGATGAAAATAAATGATCTGTAACAGTCACTAAATGTACAACACAGAGTATATTTGCTGATGACATAATTCATTTTTTTAATTTTCCATAGCGTAGTTTCAAACATTGATGACGTGAATATGCTGTTGGTTATCATTTAAGTATTTAGGCGTTTTTAATAGCTTTATAGTAAAACTAATGCCAATTTCTGAATAATAGTTAAAACGGAAAAGCAAATAATAGATATGTAAGCTATCGCATGAGTTTCATAATCTGAAACTCTAATGAGAACATAATCACAAAATTTATACTGAAAAATCAACACGGAGATGGAAAGCTGCTGCTAGACTGGTGCTGTAAAAGTAGCACCTTGTGTGTGAACAGACTTGCAACCTCCAGTTGCAACTTTTGCAGCGCTTGGTTTGCGCAGCACAAAAAGTAGAGTGCAGCACACTACTTTTGCCTCACATGTGAACACGACATGCAAAGTTGCAGCTGCAGTACGAAAGTTGCGCAGAAAAAGTAGCGACATGTGAACGTACCTTTATAACGAAAAATTCGTTTCTATCATTATTAAATGCTACAAAAACTATACGCATTTTCAAAATAATGCCAAACAACAACTGCGGCATTTTTCAAGTAACCATTTCATTTGTCTTATTCTTGAACTCCCTTGAGATTTTTACAATTTCACATTACAAACATTAACCCATAACATATTATCGGTAACTATTTATTTATTGTAATCAATTCAACAAAAACTGATCAAACATCTCAACAAAAGTGTAACGACATATTTTGTGTGTATAGTTTTGTCACAGAAAGTTTCTCCTGTAGATACAATACAAGTATACTCTGCAAATAAGGAATATAACTGCCAAGTGCACATACATGAATGCTGAACCTGTCTACGCAAACAATTTAAACTTACCCGTAATTTTTATATTTATCTATTTGACTTCTCTTCCTAATAGCAGTAGAGTGTTATATAAAAAGAGATGACACAGAGAACTAAAACATTCAAAATGACATGAACATAAAATTAACATCAAAATAATTGAAATTCAAATGTACAGAAACTGCCAAGTGGAAGACTGCCGAAAAGAACCCACGAACTTGGAAGAGCTGAAAAAGCTGGGATATACATTAGTATAATTCTTCATTCATGATCCCTGTAGTCTCGTCATGGTGAAACGTCACAACGAAGTAAGTGGTCTACACCTTTGATTTTTTATTATTAACAGAGAAAAATTCGCTCCGGCACTTGAGATCGAACCCAGGACCTTCAGTTCTATGTACTGAGTGCTCTACTCCTGAGCTACGCCGGGTCTCAGCACACAGTACATAGAACTGAAGGTCCTGGGTTCGATCCCCAGTGTCGAAGTGAATTCTTCCCCATTAATATAATAACCTTAACAGAATTCTGTAGGTTTAAAAATGAATAAGATCATCGTATAGCTACACCTTCGAGTTTACATAACAATTAAAATGAACCCCATATCTTTTACAACAATGCGAGAATCACTCATCATTTTAGTTCTACTTCTGTCTTACCTAATTTCTTTGCACTGGTGAACAAAGAATCTCTCAACCAGAAAGTGGCAACTTTGGCTATAGACAGGTGTGGTCTCACACAATGGTTACAAGGACTGTTGATTCAACAAATTGGAAAGTATTAATGTAAAATATTATTAAATATAAACAGTGAAAACATAATTTAAATGCAATCTACGGTGCGAACAGCCCATAAAGGCCAAGGACGATGAGCTGGCTGCAGGTTTCATATCCACATTAGTGATGGGGTGTGATTTGAAGACCTGTGATAGGTTTGTCATTGGTTCCAACTGTGACTACAGTTCCAAAATCACAGCTCCGACAGATACGTGATTCATAGCCATGACAACTGATGTACATATTACAACAGCTCCAGAGTCCAGACAACTGCAAGTAAGAAGATTAACTTGAAGGATAATATATCTGGGATCTAATTAACTATAGTTCCACTCTAGAGATTAACTCTTTGATACTGTAGCTGTAATGACTCTCCTTCGTAAACATTCTTGGGACACATTGCAGTAATGCAGGTCAGAGTGTGTTTTGTTTTTTAATATACTCCCCCGCACTAACTACTATTGTTGATATTAAGACATGGCAGAGGTATATCAATTCAATTGGCAGAAGAATGATAAACATAAACATATCTCCAGTGGCGATGGGAAACAACGAAATGTTTTGATTAAATATAGTGCCAATTTATAGTTCATATTGCTAACGGTGATTAATTTAGATGAATTTAACAATTTAACCCTCATTTTGATGTCTGTAGAATCTCAATAACCAAATATTATGGAATATGTGAAAGAGAAGACCGAACACATCATTGGTCACCAGTTAGAAGTAATGGTTTGGGTTTCAAAGTGAAGATTTATGTTTGGTACACGACGGGCTGTACTATGCCTTTTGATTGTAATGTTCGGATTCATTCCGGTTTTGTTCCAATATACATTCCCCTTGCAAAAAACAAATTATATTCCTTAACTAGCCGTACCCGTGCACTCCGCTGCACCCGTTAGAAATAAATATAAAGTAATTATATAATTAAAATAGGACATTTGATCCAGGGAACATTCGTGTTTGATAGAAGGATAAATCGTTTATTATGTTACTTAATTTAAATTTAATTAAAAAATTAAAATGCGATCATTTTGATCCAGAGACCACTCATTTGGTCATAAAAATTAGTTTAGGAAATACAGGAAACGAATATACAGAATAGCCTATCAAGTTTTCTGTGCATAAGAAGCTATTTTAATCTTACCTGTCCTCGATTCACTCAGGAGTTACTGTGATAACATTATAGCATTATGTCCATCTAGAGAAACTACACTTTCCAATGGTGAATTAATAATTAATTATACAAATCGGTTAATTAAGCTTCTGATATTACTTCATAGAAACGCAGAAACATTAGGCCTATCTGTAGGCTATCTTTCATAGCTTTCAATTGTTGCTGTCCAAGGCCCCTTATAGACGAAGTCATTTGTTTTTTAATTCATTACACGGCCTTAGATGGCAGTTATTTTAATTTTAAAACTCATTTATCTCATTAAATATCAGTCCTATCAAAATTTTTCAAACAATAAAACTTATCGGAAATGATTTTTAAAGCAATTTTTATTATGTAACATTTTTCATAAAAATCAATAATAAGCGAGATATTTCGATTTATTTAATTCAGGCCCCCTTATAACCCCCCTTTTAAATAATGTATTTTGAATGCCATATAGCCTATAATCTAAGTTACGACGAACTTAATTTATATTCCAATTTTCATCGAAATCCGTTCAGCCATTATCGCGTGAAAAGGTAACAAACATACAGACAGACAGACAGACAGACATACATACAAACAAAAATTTCAAAAAAGCGATTTTCGGTTTCAGGGTGGTTAATTATATATGTTAGGCCCAATTATTTTTGGAAAATCGAAAATTACCAGAAAAATTTCAGCTACAGATTTATTATTAGTATAGATTTTGTAAAATGACCACAAATTAAAGACTTGAAGAACCCAGACAAGCTGTAACTTGCAGCAACAAGCAACTTCTACATTACGACTGATGACAATATTACTCTTGGAATGTGGCATGTATTGCCTGCCATCATCTTTAATGAATGACTGAATGCCAGGGTGTTACAACATTCGCAATCACCAAGAATCATCTGAACACAAAAATCACACTGTGACAAATTCGCTATTATCTGTCACAGCAACTTTTTTGGAGCTATCACAGTTTAAAGTTGTGATGGCAAAATGCTGTCACACCCCACCTCTAATCCATATGCTTCAGCAGAGATGAATGATCATCCAACCAGAACGGAGGTATCATGCAGTTAGCATAATAAAACATAATTTACCTATTCAAATTAAGAAAAGAGACTTCCAAATTGTCTGTCTTATATCTACCCATTATCTCTGAGGAACTTTAAAAGATACAGTGTATATAAAAATATTTCACATAGTAGTACTTCGAAAAACTAAAAAAATAGCATCTGAAAAACACTGCCTCCATTACTCAAAAACAACTGCGTCACTTCTTAAGTACATGACACAAAAGTTTTCAACATGAAGGCAGACAGTGTCAGAAATTCTATTCTTAATTTGGATGAGATGACATTATGACTGCTTACATTTATTAATATTTTACATTGTGGTTTGTCACATCATATAATGTATGTTCTCTGCAACCAGCATGTGGAAACTGCAAGCATACCCACTGATATCCAAAGTTACAGATTTCCAGGCAAGACACAAACTTGTTACTCAGTATTGTCATTCAATCATTCACAACATTTTTTATCTTAAAATATTATTAATAACATAAAAGAACTCACAGTTTGAAGGAATCTGACTCAACTGAACAAGACTTTCTCAAACATGCGATTTGGTCCCAATCATTGCGTATATAATGCATACTCATATTTCATCTTAGCATCTGTCTACCATTTCACAGGATATATCAGACACGTCTTTCGGGTTTCAGTAACTTCACTCAGAACACAAGCAGATACTAACCTTACCGATCAACTCTGTGCTTCTCGATTACAGACTTCCCGCTGAAATAAAAATAAATGAGAGTTAGATACTAAGAGATAATATAAAACAAATTTAATTTAAACATACAGCGGAACCCCTTTTTAACGAATCTCTGGAGGATGTCTTTTTTTTTTCCTTAAAAGGGGAATTACATAAAAAGGGAAGGAAAGGCTAAAATAAATAGTACTAACATGTGTGTTATATACCAAACATTATAATTATTTAATTAGGCCTACAATTATTATTATTATCATTTATTTATTTATTCTGGCGAAGTTAAGGCCATCAGGCCTTCTCTTCCACAACACCAGGAATACAAATACAATAATAGAAATAAACAGAAAAAAAAACACTATATACAAAGTAAAGCTACACAAGAAATAAAGAGAGAAAAGAAAACTACAAACAAAGTAAAGCCACACAAAAATATACAGAGGTTGCAGTCACACAAACTTTAAATGAGTTATTAAGTATCATAATTAATTGTATCCTAACTAATTAACTAACATTAACAAGAAACTTGCAATTTTAATCTAGATTAAAAAAGAAAAAGAAAAAAACACAAATCAATACTTCTAGCAATACCTAAAAAACATTAACTAAGACAAAATTTTCCAATTTAATTTTAAATTTTTTTTTTAATTGGGTTATTTTACGACGCTGTATCAACATCTAGGTTATTTAGCGTCTGAATGAAATGAAGGTGATAATGCCGGTGAAATGAGTCTGGGGTCCAACACCGAAAGTTACCCAGCATTTTGAATTGTGATGAAGTCCGGCAGTCCCTGACGTCATTAGGTAACGAATTCCAGAGGCAAGGTATTTCTACAGTTTAGGAAGATGAGTATAAAGATGTTCTATGATGATTATTATTATTATTATTATTATTATTATTATTATTATTCAGTTGAGAAGCTTTTATCATCCAGTCTGCTGTCAAAAAATCTGAAAGTTAGAATTTATAAAACAGTTATATTACCGGTTGTTGGTTGTGAAACTTGGACTCTCATATTTTGAGAGAGGAACATAGGTTAAGGGTGTTTGAGAATAAGGTGCTTAGGAAAATATTTGGGGCTAAGAGGAATGAAGTTACAGGAGAATGGAGAAAGTTACACAACACAGAACTGCATGCATTGTATTCTTCCCCTGACATAATTAGGAACATTAAATCCAGACGTTTGAGATGGGCAGGGCATGTAGCACGTATGGGCGAATCCAGTGTGTTAGTTGGGAGGCTGGAGGGAAAAAGACCTTTGGAGAGGCCAAGACGTAGATGGGAAGATAATATTAAAATGGATTTGAGGGAGGTGGGGTATGATGATAGAGACTGGATTAATCTTGCTCAGGATAGGGACCAATGGCGGGCTTATGTGAAGGCGACAATGAACCTGCGGTTTCCTTAAAAGCCAGTAAGGAAGTAAGTAGGATGCGTATAATGTAAAAAATAAAATTCCTGCTCAGAACAGTGGCCCACTTACTATTCATTCCTGCTGACTCTGTAGTACACTTCCAATTTTTCAACCTTTGACAGTCTATCCAAGAATTCTTCATCGTGAGTAATAATAACCAGCTGGAAGTTCTTCTGGACCATTCTTGTGTTCACAATACTGAAAACAAACAGTGAAAAGTACGGGTAATTGTGTTTCTGGGCCTTACACAGTAATATGTGCTGCATCTACACCACTGACAACTGACAGACGAGAGCGGTGGACTATAATACATACTCTGCTAGTGCAGTGCTCAAACTTTCGATGTTCTCTCTGTCCAGATTTGTTGTTGGTTCGTCCAAAGCCAACATTCCACAGTTGGCACTAAAAGTCTCTGCCAGAGCCATGCGGATAATAAGAGATGCCAGAACCTGCAAGAAGATCGACAAGCAAACAATGTCAAGATCTGAAGCATACTTAATATAGAGCTAAATAAGTTGCCAAATGGGAAAAAAGTTCATTCGTCGCTACCATCAACAGCTGACAATTAGAAATAATCATGATTCTGTAAGCAGAACGTGTGACTATGTACAATTTCTTGGCATATTACTTGATAATCAAATGACATGGGATAAACATAATGAGTAGACTACATTTTGACTACACTTTTTAGATTATTACTATGATGTACCGAAGTTCATATGATATTTACGTGCAGGAATTCTGTGTTACCATATGAAGAAGGATGGATAGAACAGAGAAAAATTCTCTCCGGCACCAGAACCCGAACCCGGGTTTTCAGCTCTACGTGCTGACGCTTTATCCACTAAGCCATACCGGATTCCAGCTCCGATGCCAAATCGAATCCCCTCAGTTTAAGTTCTATCTCTCTGTTCTATCCATTCTTCATCATATGATAATGCAGAATTCCTGCACGAAAATATCATACGTACTTCAGTACATCATAATAATATGATATGCGTAAGTAATCACTTAGTGATTCAAGAAAGTGCTCGTCCTGTCGGATGTCTGTCACTTTACCTCGTGAATACATTCTTTCCCTAATGATGCTGTATATTAAGAACCAAGATAAATTCAGTACTAATCAAGACATTCATCATTTTAATACAAGACATAAATCAGATCTTCATCTACACTCTGTTAGTCTAAGTTGTTTTAAAAAAGGAGTTCGCTATTCATGTATAACAGTCTTCAATGCACTGCCTAATTATCTTAAAGATTTGAAGAACAACGAGAAAAGGTTCAGAAAAGAATTAACCAAATTTCTACATACTCATACCTTCTACACAATTGATGAATTGTTTATGCTTGTGAATTGAATTATTCTACTTAAATGACATGTACAATTTTATATAGCTCAACTAAAATATGTTTTTATATTGACTTAATCTGTTTACTATGTATTGTATTTTTTGTTTAGCATAACTGATGAATTGTATGTACTGTAAATTGAATAGTATACTGTATAGGTCAACTGATGAATTGTTTAAGCTTATAAATTGAATTAATCTACTTCATATGAATTGTATAGCTTAACGAAAATAAGTTTGTAAATTGAACTAATTTGATTGTATATGTTTGTATAGTTTGGCTGATGAATTGTATATGTTCTTAAAATGATTACTAGTCTGTGTAACTCTACTGATGAATTGTATATAGACCTACTGTAAATTGAATGGTAATATGTATAGCTCAACTGATGAATTGTTTATGATTATAAATTGAATTAATCTACTTGATATTAATTGCACAAATTTGTATAGCATAATGAAAGTATGCTACTTTGTATTGTATATATTTGTATAGTTTTGGCCGATGAATTGTATATGCTTTAAATTGAATAGTAATCTATATAGCTCTACTGATAAATTGTTTGTGTTTGTAATTTGAAGTAGTTTGCATGATATGTATTATCAATTTCTGTATATCACAACTGGTTGAATTGTTTATGCCTTAAATTTAATTAAATTGTTTTGTATTATAATATAGCTCAACTTATGAATGATCGTTTGCGTTTGTAAATTTAATAATCTGATTGGCTATGTATTGTATACTTTTAGTAGAGCCATCGATGTAGCTCAGTCGGCAGACTCGCCGAGCTGCTGATCCGGAGCTGCGTTCGGGCTTGGGTTGGATCCCCCTTTGGACTTTGGTTTCTTCGGAGGTTTTCCCCAGCCGTGGGACTGAAGCCGGATGGTCTATGGCGAGTCCTTGGCATCAATCCCTTTGATTTGATTACCCCCTTTAATTTGATTACCTGGTTGGGTTTTTCCGAGGTTTCCCCCACCGAAAAGGCAAATGCCGGGTAATATTTTGGCGAATCCTCGGACCTCATCTCATCTCACTACATCTCGCCAAAATGTAAAAAAATTGTACAAAATTGTAAAAATTGTAGAAAATTACTAAATTGTAAAACTATAAAAATTTGTAAAAATTGTAATTGTAATATTGTAAAATGTTGACATGTTCCACATCTTAAAGCTTCATTGCTCATGTAAGATCTATGGAATAAAATAAATGAATGAATGAATAGTCACTTGTAATAAGTGCACCTCTGTACATAGTGCATCGGACATTGTGCCACTGTCATTATAATCTATGACACAGTACATGAGGGTAGGCCACCGAAGGGAAAACTGAGAGGTAGAACTTAAGGATTCAATCCAGCATCGGAGCTGGAATCCGGTGTGGCTTAGTCGATAAAGCGTCAGCATGTAGAGCTGAAAACCCGGGTTCGGGTCCCGGTGCCATAGAGAATTTTCTCTGTTCTATCCATCTTTCATCATACTTTTTAGAGTTTTATACTTATTAAGAAATTCGATATGTAATGTAATATTAATGCACTTATACTGTACTTTTTTTTTTTTTTTTTTGGGAAATAGCATTAAAGTTGTCAAAATTTTAATCGTACAAAAAAGGCAATAAGAAATTTAACAAAGAAAACACTCGATGGCAAATTGTAAACTTTCACTTATTGAACTTAAGATTTTAACTATAATAAATCTGTATACAGTCAAATCTCTGCATAATAAACATCGATATAACGATAAACCCTCAATAGACGGTATTTTTCTATGGACCCGGTAAATGTTCTATATAAATAACGTTAAATATCTCTCACTATAGCGATGAAGGAATGTTAGAAACACCCTGTTACAACAATATATGTTTTTAATGTAAGGTTTTTCATAAATTAGCAGATTGGTCTTGCAGGCAGTAGCAGATAAAAGGTCCTTGACCCAAGTGTGGGAATTTCTACGAAGGGATGGACATGTAACCAGTCTTCTAGTTATTTTCCAGTGTACATGTGACGAGGTGGAAGTAAGTACGCATGACAATGGCTTCTGCTAAACAGAAATTAACTGAAAAATCAGCTTTACCTTCTGACCAGCACTGCAACGCCCTCTCATATCAATTTCAACATCGTTCTTCATCTGGACCACTCTGTAGTTATAACTACGCCTCTTATCTATGGCTGAAAAAGAAAAAAAAAAAATATGCTGTCTGTTCAATAAATTAATTGGCAGCAGTACAGATTCTGAGTAACCACTCAATCACACATAATATGTTTACGTTACAGTTCATCAGTATTACATAGACAGAAACAATTATCTATCAAATTTAATGACGCTAATTTATATCTTAACTAACAAAATTTGATAACACAATCTCAAGGGAAAAAATGGAACTCTCTGCATCATAATCCACAGTTAATTCCCGATCTACCACGAAAACCGTCTGTAGCTGCATTTAGATTGGCAACAGGCCACGATTGTTTGGCCAAACACCTGCATAGAATTGGAATATATCAGTCCCCTAACTGCCCATTGTGCAACTCAAACCAAGAAATGGATTCGGAACACCTCAAAATCTGTGCTTCAGTGGCTGGCCATGATAATATCTTTGAAAAATATTAGAGTGCAAGAGGTCAAATGACTTTATTGTCAAATGCCTGGCATTAGAAAACAACAACAACAACATATCTGAGTTCAGTGTTACCAACTGCATGGTAATTGTAGTTTTGCAAAATAATTTTGTTAGAAACTTAGTTACATACATGTATATACGGTAACAATTTACTGACAGAGTTATTGCCTTGGGTGCGCCATAAGAGGCTGGTCTATGCTATACCCATGAAGATGGGACGGGACGGGATGGGATGATGATGATGATGATGGAGATTTGTTGAGATGACACAGTTGGAGGGATTTTCTGTGATTTATCCAAAGCATTTGACTGTATAAATCATAAAATGCTGCTAGACACATTAGATTATTATGGAATTAAAACCATTGCACACCAATGGTTTCACTCATATCTCATAGGTAGCATAGGTATGCTTGGAAACGGAAGAAACCAGTAGCAGGAAGAACTAAATCAAATTACAGCATATAGACAGCTGCTTACTAGAGTTCTCAGGTACGTCAGTCTTGATTTCAATGTAATCTATGTCATTGCCCCGATATATCTGCCTCCACAGTTCTCTGATTATGGTGTTGATTTCCTTCATCTTCTCCTTGTGGAAGTGGAACATGGCCCATTCTGTGGCTTGGTAGTAGCAATTCAGATCACTTGCAGCTGCTTCCTGTACCTGTAAAACAAAAATGAATTTGGAGCGTACTCCATAATGTACAATGTATTCACTGAATAATTTCAAGCAAAAATTGTTCTGGGGCCAGGTATCGATCGTGTATAGTTCCTGGGGTAGCTCAGTTGGAAGAGTGTTCGCGCGCTAAGCGAAGGGTCTCGGGATCGATACCCAGCCCCGGAACAATTTTTCCTTGAAATTATTCAAACCTGCTTTACAGGGAGCTACTACCTGAAAGCCAGATTTGTACAATGTATTCATTATTATTATTATTATTATTATTATTATTATTATTATTATTATTATTACAGTATTATTTGCTTCTTAATGTCTTATTGTTTGTAATCTGTCAATTAAACTATATCATAGGTATCTACCTGGATATGTATGTTCAAAGAAAGACTTATTAATAGGGTTTGCTATTGTCTGTGGTTTTGCAGACCGGTGCTAGGTTTCGGAACATATACCTGCACAGGGTGAAGCAGTAATTAGGAGAGGGAGAGACCGATTTATTAGCGAAGTGATATCTCCATATTTTTATTACATGTATTCGCGGGGATGTTCTGGCGACTTCGTTAGAATTAGCTTCCTCACACAGGTGTTTCGTCACTTGTCAGCATCGGACAGATTTAGGGCCACCTTGAGCGGGGTTTCCTATAGAGACTCGATGAAGCATAAAACCCTAAAGTTAGACTGGACCCGTGGGAAAGATACTGCCAAGCTTGGGTTTTCCAAAGAACGGGTATTCTTGTGAGATATACAAACTAATTAGATGTTATGGGAAATCCAAAGTTTAAATTTAGAGATGACATATTTCGCGCCCAATAAGAAGAGATCTTGGTCCAGCTTATGAGGTCACTTTGGACCAATAGGGAATAGATTTTAGGCCAGTTAGTGACGTAGTTTTTAACCAATAGGATAGTTAGTTTTAGCGTAGGATAGGTTTTTATAAATAAGGGTGACGGGGAGCGGAGATGAGGACTACTATTCCGCTTCGGAGCGGAGATCATCAAAACAACTTTACATCGTGTCGGCGGCCCTACATACAGGGGAGCATAACTAATGCGTTTGGTGTCGACAGGACTACTATTTCGCTTCGTGTCATAGTGTACTCGACAGAGTATTGAATTTGTAGTATCGGATAGAGCTTATTCAGAGCCGCCATAGAGTCGATACAGAAGTGCGACCAACGATTGAATTATATGTCAGCCGGAAATACATATTCTAGGGTTTACCAAGTGGATACGACAATAAACTTATAGTTTTGAAGTTTACGCTGCCTTTTATTTAAGTAGCCGGCTTGGTATTATTCCCGACATCAACCTGCACCACAACCGTACCTCGGCTACCCTGAGTGAATCTCACGCAACATCGAGACGCACCCACCCTCAAATGGCGCCCAACGTGTGGTCACAATAACCACTCACCCTCAAATGGCGTCCAACGTGGGAACTCAATAACGACAACACCCACAAATGGCGCCCAACGTGGGGCTCGAAGGAAGACAGCTGTTCCAGTGACCGGCCCCGGGTGCGAACACAGCACCAAACAACGAGGAGGACCGGACGGAGCAGTTCAGCCCTGCATAGCCGAGGAACGACGCTGGAAGGCGGGAACAGAACCAAGCCATCGCGACATCACGACAACACTAGAGAAGACAACACGGGGACCACCAGAGAAGGCGACTCGGAGAGGCTGTGGCAAGTATGAATAGAAGACGTATAAATGTGTATATATATATATGTATTTTTTTTGTGTGTGATATTTTGGGGGAAAGAGTGAAATAAATGTATTGCGTAATTTGTTGGAAGTGAGTCGAGTGCAAATACAGGCCTAGTTAGATTATTATTGGGAAAGCAAGCATCGGATAGATGACAGAGTAGCGTATAGATGATACTACGTAGCCATAGGAGTAAAGTAGTTAGGAAAATACGAGAAAGACGAGGAAATAGAAACAAGGGAACCATGGAGCAAAGGAAGGACGAGGAAATTATGGAAATTAGGGAGGAGGTCGAGAATAACGCAGGACAAGAAATAGAGGGAGAGCGAACGGTGGAAAAGCAACAGAGTAGAGACAGTGGCAAAGGGGAAATGACGCTAGAACAGTTATGGGAGCAGATGAGACAATTCATGGAAAATAAATTAGACAACAATTCAAGGGAAAGTAAAGAACAAATAAAGCAAATGGAAAATAAATTAGACAACAATTCAAGGGAAAGTAAAGAACAAATAAAGCAAATGGAAAATAAATTAGACAACAATTCAAGGGAAAGTAGAGAACAAATGAAACAAATGGAAACTAAATTAGAGAATAACTCGAGGGAAAGTAGAGAGCAGATTCTGAGGGAAAGTAGAGAACAAATAAAACAAATGGAAAATAGATTGGGGGAAAGTTCGAGAGAGATTAGAGATCATATTGCAAAATTAGCGGAAAGAGGAAACAAGATGGAGGACAAAATAGAGAAGCTAGAGGGGAAATTAACCGAGAATGGGATCGGAATGGAGAACCAATTGAAGATAGCTATGGATAGGATGTCAGAAAGTATGAAGGATTTAGAAGTTAGAGTTAGAGATAGCGCTACTAGAGAGAATAGCGACCTAAAATCAGCTGTTGAGGAAACGATAGTGGAAAAGGTTCGGGAAATTCAGAATTCGGTGGAAGAGAAAATAGGTGAGATGGATCAGGAAGTGGACGGTCTCAAGCGAGCCATAAAGAATAAAGAAAGGGCGGATAACGAATGTTTGGAAGAATTAAGAAGTAAACTAAACTCAATAAACGACGTACTAAATGGGGGTAGTCCCGCAAATTTAAGCGGACATAGCAGCTCGGACCGTGCAGTTTCTAGACAAGAGGGCACAAGTGAGAGCCCGGCATCAGGTAGCAACATAAATGTAAGACATGTTAACAATAGTGTTGGTGAGGAATGTCAGACCTCACGTGATGACGTGCGTAGTGAGTTGATAAGTGTAAACGACAAGGCATATTTAGGCCGTCCCCAGTACCCCACTCACATTTTGAATGAGATTGGTTACCCTATTTTTGATGAGGTTGAATTTTCAAACCCGCATAACTACATAAGTGAGCTAGAAACGTACTTTAGAGTAAGAGGGGTGCCGGATGACTTAAAAATGACTGTCGTACGAAAGAGCCTAAAGAGCCGACCACTCAACTGGGCGCTAGTGGCCCTAGGGGATAATGTCACTTACGAGGAATTCAGAGAAAAATTTTCGGAGAGATGCTGGGGACGAAGACAACAACAAAGAATTAGGAAGGAAATTAATCAGAGCAGGTTTGACGCGGGAAGAGGCGGCTCTATGATAGACTATTTTCTTGAAATTGTTAAGAAAGGGAAAAGCCTCAATCCGCCTATACCGGATTCAGAGCTGATCCAAACTGTGATTTCGCAGTATCCCGAGAACATAAGATATAATCTGATCGTAGCAGGGCCCCGAGACTACGGGGAAACAATAGATTTATTGACTGCGCTGGATGGTTCGGACGCCACGCACTATGAATGTAGTGGACAGGCAGATTATGAACATGGCAAAGGAAAGGGTTCAAGTCCCACCGACCAGAAAGCGGGGAAGGGGGCAAGTACAGCCTTTTCATCCCCAAGGACAGGAGCCCAAAATCAGAGTAACTGGGGTGGTGACAGGAGCCCCAACAATGCACATAGTCGGTACCATAATGGCCATAACGGAGGGAAAAGTCCCAACAGGGAGAGAAGGAGTGACCCGCCCTTTGGGGGTCCTTACAATAATAGTAGGAATAACCAGAGTAGTCATAACAGGATGAGGAACGATCGAGGAGGTGTTGGTCCCGTGCGTAGGGTTAACCACATACGATGGTACACGGGAAGACAAGAAAATGGAAATAATAGGCTTAGAACCCAACCACACTGGCTAAGGAACAGACATTTCAGACAGGGATTCTGGCAGCCTAATTTTAGCAGGGGACCGCAAAATCGAGGTGATTGGAGGAGACAGGAGCAGGAGAGAGATAGGCGAGACGTCCTACAAGAAATGGCCTCACAATGGTGCAATAGGCCACCTACACGGCGTAACGTGGGACAAAGTAGGAATAGAGACATGAACGGACGTCAGCAAAGTCCGGTCAGAATGAATATGGGCCGGGAGCCTATAAATTGTAGAAATAGAGACGAGGTAGCAGTGGAACCGACTGCATCGCACTCGGGAAATTGCTAGACAGAAGTCTCAAGGGTTCGGAGATTTCTGTAGCTAAGAGCAATAAGTCACTATCAAAAGAATCCACCAACGCGGTAAGCGTAAAGAGACAGAGCGAGATTACTAACCCAGAGTTAGAAAATAATGGGACTTATGTATTGCCTTATATAGATGCTAAAATATTTGGGACAAAGTGTTGTGTGTTGTTGGACTCGGGCTCCACAAATAATGTATGCAGCTTGGAATTTTTTCAAAAGGTTAGGGATTCAGGAAGAAAACTGCAAACGTTACCGATATGTTCACTGTATTGTGCAGGCGCCCTAAGTAAGAAGAAGGAAAAGGTAAAATATCAAGTATGGTTCGAGTTAGAGTGCGGAGACGTGAAATTAAATGCTATTTTTCTTGTGATACAAAGGTTGACTACCGACATCATTATTGGAGTAGAAAGCTTCTATGAATGGCACGCGCTATTAGATTTCAGGGAAAACAGACTAGGGGTTACGGCAGATAACGACAGTGTAGGCCATGTCCCATTCAGTAGGCATAGCTCTAGACCGGAACTAGACGAAAGGACCGCGGGAGAGATTGAATTACAGGAAGAGTTATTTTTTGTAGAGCACCTCAAAATTTGTAAGAATGTAATTATAGAGGTTAATCCGTGGGAAGGTAACGAGGTAACTAGGGGAGTGTGTCAAGTAGACTGCGGAGAATGCGAGTTGTGTATCGGCGAATTAGTCCAGGCGAGACAAATAGGACGTAATCTCATTAGCGGTAGGGCCAGATATTGTAATGAGATTTCGCTTGGCGATCTTAGGCAGGTAGTCGCGTCTAACAATAGGAAGACAGATATTTTCGAAATAGTGAGAGATAAAGTTAACCAGGCACACGGCCTGAGTGAGAGTGAAAGAAAACGCTTAATGGATGTTGTAGGTAGCCATTTAAATGTCTTTTCAGACGCGCCGGGTCTGTGTAGAGTGTATACACACAAAATTAAGGTGGTAGGAATGGAGGAATTTCGGCATAAATGTAGACCCATCCCCCTATCTTTAAGGGATCAGGCAGATGAAGTCATAAATGATATGTTAAAAGATGGAGTTATAGAAGTATCGGACTCGCCTTACGTAAATGCATTGTGCTGGGTTAGGAAGCCCAATGGAAGCTTAAGAGTAACGATCGATGCCCGACACGTTAACTCGTTTTCAGTTAAAGATAATTTCAGGACGGAGTCAGTGGACACTTTGTTAGGCCGTATTAGTGACTGTTCTATATTCACTAGTTTGGACTTGACCAGTTCGTATTGGCAGATTCCGCTTGATGAGGACTCGAGAAAATTCACAGCGTTCCTACATAACGGGAAAGTTTATCAGTATACCCGATGCCCATTCGGCATCGCGAGTTCTGGATCTGCGCTACTAAGAGCACTTGACATAATTTTTGGTGATTCGACGAAAGGTTTTCTGGCACAGTACATTGACGATTTTCTTATATATGGCAATAATGTTGGTAGGCATATTAGAGATATTGATTTTGTACTTACTAAACTGAGAGAGGCTGGTATGACAGTCAAGCTGGGGAAAACAGCATTTTTTAAAGTTGAGACAGTTTTCCTGGGTTACGTAATTTCGTCTGACGGAATTAGACCGGACAAAGAGAGAATTCAGAGCATTTCGAGGATCCCGCCGCCGCGGAACCGGAAACAGGTTCGTAGGTATCTAGGTATCCTACAATACCAGAATCGGTTTCTCGTCAATTATGCTAAGCATGTAGCCCCACTCAGAGCATTGTTGAAGAAGGATACACCCTTCAGGTGGGGGTCGGCAGAGCAGGAAGCATTCGATCGAACGAAACTGCTTTTTGCCGACTCAATTCTGTTGGAAAGGCCTAACGACAGCCTACCTTTTCAGATTTATACTGATGCGTCTTCATATGGATATGGAGCAATTCTATGTCAGACCGATGAAGATAATAAGCGACATGTGATTGCCACAGCTTCTAGGGGACTGTCGCGTACCGAAAGCAACGCATCAATCACGGAACTTGAGATTTCTGCTGTGTACTTCGCACTACAGAAGTTCTGTCAGTATATCTTTAATAGGCAGATCATCATATTTACTGACCATGTAAGCCTAGCGTTTCTGAGTAGATGCAAATTGACGAACTCTAGAATATCTAGATATGTGCACGAAATTTTGGCTCATGATGTGACGATCAAACATATTCCGGGGGCAGACAATATCTTTGGTGATTGTCTCTCTCGTTTGAATTCCAAATCGGGGCTACCGGAAACTATCACCGCCCCCGCGTACGAAATTGCCGTGATGAAAATTGATTCCACGAGGAATGGAGCTCTGACGGGAAAATTTCGGAAAATTGCAGATTTGCAGCAGGAGGATTCCACGATAAGGGCCTTAATGGACAAAGCTAGAGAAATCTCACAGGTGAAAGATGAAGTGTATGGATTGCGCTCTGGTATCTTGTATAAATTGCATGGTAGGGATATCCAGAAGTGGAAGATATACATACCTGCGAGTATGGAGAATGAACTTATAAGTAACTTTCACCTATCTATGTGTCACTCTGGGAGTGATAGGATCATTTTAACTATGTCAGAATCATTTTATATTAAGCAACTGTCAAAGAAGGTTAGAAGGGTAATATCTCGTTGCGAGGTCTGCCAGAGGGCGAAACCTCTAAATGTAAGGTATGACAATGTACCACAGGTCGTTATTAGGGGTAAAAAGAATGAACTTGTAGCAGTGGACGAACACGGTCCAATGCCCACATCGTCCTTCGGACACAGGTACATATTTGTTACGTACGATGTATTCACAAAATTTGTAAAGATTTACCCTTTAAGAAATATCTCTAGTAAATTGTGTGCTGACAAGCTGGTTAGAGATTACATACCGACTTACGGTCCGGTAACAGCGGTGCTCAGTGACAATGTGTCGGTACATAAATCGAAAGTGTTTTGCAAAAGGCTGGAAGATGCGGGTGTGAAGCTGTACAATTGCTCCGCATACTTTCCCAGCGGTAATCCCTGCGAAAGAGCGCTTAGGGATATATCATTGTACCTCCGTATTCTGTGTCACCGAAACCATAAGGACTGGTTTAGGCAATGTGAGGTGATTGAGAGAGTCATGAACCACTCTATCAATCCAACGACCGGAATAGCTCCGATCAAACTTATGTTAGGGATCGATCCCGATCCCATGATAAAGAGTTTGCCGCAGGCAATACAGGAGGGTGAGCCTCCTAGTGATGAACTACTGTGTAAACTAGCTTTCGACCGAATCAGGAAAAAGGCTGAGTATAGACTCGGTAAAGTTAAAAGATATCGCCACAAATGGGAGCCCTCACCCGGCGACTTGGTATTGCTAAGGGACGTGAAGTTATCTTCCGCCCTTAGAGGACGTTACTCACGCATGGAGCTACTGTACAAGGGGCCCTACGAAATTAAGAGTAAATACGGAGACCATACTTTCGAATTGGTAGAAAGGGGAAAAAGTAAACCTGTTGGAAGGTACCACAAGCAACTCTTGCGGCCTTTCAAACAGGAGAGGCTAGGAGGCAGGAATGAGAAAGAGTAGGATGGTTAGTCTCACGCGTACAGCTAGGTGAACCTGTACAGGGCGGCTGATACAACCAAGCACGCAGAGTGTGTAATTGATCAATTAATAAATAAATGTAAATATGTGAATGAATGGTATTGTACATATGTAAATGTGGATATAAATTGTACATTGTTGTGCTTATTGTGTGAGAGTTGTGTACATAGAAAGGCTTGTGAAGATATATGTAATATTTATTGTAATTGTTTGTAGTGACATTGTAATCTCACTGTATTGTAAATAATGTGTTACCGGCTGATAGCGTAGGGGAACTATGAGGCTAGTTATAGGCAGAAAGCGGGGACATCTCATAACATTGGAAACTCTTTCGGGAATTTCCAATGGTTATGTAGATGGGCATTTGAAGCAGTAATTAGGAGAGGGAGAGACCGATTTATTAGCGAAGTGATATCTCCATATTTTTATTACATGTATTCGCGGGGATGTTCTGGCGACTTCGTTAGAATTAGCTTCCTCACACAGGTGTTTCGTCACTTGTCAGCATCGGACAGATTTAGGGCCACCTTGAGCGGGGTTTCCTATAGAGACTCGATGAAGCATAAAACCCTAAAGTTAGACTGGACCCGTGGGAAAGATACTGCCAAGCTTGGGTTTTCCAAAGAACGGGTATTCTTGTGAGATATACAAACTAATTAGATGTTATGGGAAATCCAAAGTTTAAATTTAGAGATGACATATTTCGCGCCCAATAAGAAGAGATCTTGGTCCAGCTTATGAGGTCACTTTGGACCAATAGGGAATAGATTTTAGGCCAGTTAGTGACGTAGTTTTTAACCAATAGGATAGTTAGTTTTAGCGTAGGATAGGTTTTTATAAATAAGGGTGACGGGGAGCGGAGATGAGGACTACTATTCCGCTTCGGAGCGGAGATCATCAAAACAACTTTACATCGTGTCGGCGGCCCTACATACAGGGGAGCATAACTAATGCGTTTGGTGTCGACAGGACTACTATTTCGCTTCGTGTCATAGTGTACTCGACAGAGTATTGAATTTGTAGTATCGGATAGAGCTTATTCAGAGCCGCCATAGAGTCGATACAGAAGTGCGACCAACGATTGAATTATATGTCAGCCGGAAATACATATTCTAGGGTTTACCAAGTGGATACGACAATAAACTTATAGTTTTGAAGTTTACGCTGCCTTTTATTTAAGTAGCCGGCTTGGTATTATTCCCGACATCAACCTGCACCACAACCGTACCTCGGCTACCCTGAGTGAATCTCACGCAACATCGAGACGCACCCACCCTCAAATGGCGCCCAACGTGTGGTCACAATAACCACTCACCCTCAAATGGCGTCCAACGTGGGAACTCAATAACGACAACACCCACAAGGGGCGGCCGGTCCTTACGTGCTCACGTGCTACAGCACATAATAAATATAAGAGAGAAAAAGATTTTTTATTTTGAAAACCTCAAAAATATTAATTTTAATTGCAATAGTTTACATATGTTTCCATTCTTATTGTTAAAGCATTTGAATCTTCCGCCTTGTTACGTTTCATCATTCACCCTCCACTGTAGTGCGAGATGTGCTAAGCACAAGAAAGATGTCCAAAAGGAGGAATGCACGTGCTCCAGTTATCCTTTTCACTTCCCCACAAGCACCGAAAACCTCATGAAACTGCTCTCCCTCTTGTGCTCACAGAAGAGTAGCCAGACAGAATAGCCAACTTATGTATTTACTACCTAAAACTTCAGTTATTAAAATAATGTACTTAATTACAAACATTTCTTTTTTTCTATTAGAAATTTGGTTTTTAGTCGTTTTCAATTCTTCTAGTTCATAAAATTAGACATACATATTTACCTTTGTAAATATATGCATTTTAGCTTTAGCAAAAAAGGGCAGCACTGCTACTTACAGACCTGTTACTAAATCTACGTATTACTCTGTGAAGAGATTTATTAAATCTACATACTTAGACTTCAACAAACAAAATTTGGTAACACAATCCCAAGGGAAAAACTGGAACTCTCTGCATCAAAATCCACAGTTAATTCCCGATTTACCGCGAAAATAGTCTGTAGCTGCATTTAGATTGGCAACAGGCCATGATTGTTTGGCCAAACACCTGCATAGAATTGGAATATATCAGTCCCCTAACTGCCCATTGTGCAACTCAAACCAAGAAATGGATTCGGAACACCTCAAAATCTGTGCTTCAGTGGCTGATCATGATAATATCTTTGAAAAATATTGGAGTGCAAGAGGTCAAATGACTTTATTGTCAAACGCCTGGCATTAAAAAACAACAACAACATATGCATTTTAGCTGTATTCAATTGCGGATTGTCTACTGTTTGAACAAGGGGGTTGGGGATACTAACACGTGGTCGGCACCGGGAAGGCTGCACACAGTCGTGTTTTTCAAATCCGTGTCTAAAGTGAGTGGTTGTTTGCATGGTGTGTTATTTTGTGTTGTTAAGTGTTGTGTTCTTACTTCTCCGAGGTGAGTGCCAGTGTTGGACCACTGACATGAATTCAGTTGACAATTTGTTAAAAACATTATTTTTTTCTATATCTCTAGAAGATAAAATACTAATTAAACAGTTAGGTAGACCGGTTCTCGACTTGAACCCAACACAAAAAGCGAAAGGAGCCGGAAGTCGGGAATACACAAGACAGTTCAATAGGAAAGTTTATGATGCATGTAACTGAATTTTTGGTTGTAATATTAGAAATTCACTCTTCTGCTTTCCTTGTCTTCTTTTCGGAAACAGTGATGCATTTAGCAAGACAGGTGTCAAAGATCTTGGCCATCTTAATTATTTAATTAAAGTCCATGGTGCAAATAAGAAACATATCAACAATGTGTTAGATCTCTCCTTGCTTGGCACAGTTAATATTGTCACAACATTAAGCAGAGCCTACCAAGATAATATTGTAAAACACAACCAACAGGTAGAAAAAAATAGACACATTCTTTCCAGAATAATTGATTGCGTTAAGTTCTGCAGTGCCTTTGTGCTCGCCCTCAGGGGACATGATGAATCTAACAAATAAAAAATCCTGTTTTTTTTTTTTTTTCTTTTAAGGACTCGTAGATCTTATTATCAGCATTGACAATGCCGTAAAAGAACATATGGAGTCAAATAATGTTTTCAAAGGGACTTCGAAAACTATTCAAAACGAGCTGTTAGATTGTTCATTTATTATTATTATTATTATTATTATTATTATTGTAGCACATGCGTTTAAAAAGTCACGAGCCGCCACTGTACCTGCAGATATGATGCAATTATTGTACAATGAATTAAGAGTCAGTGAACTAAACATACGATATCTGAGGGAGAATTACGTATTATGAAGTGAATTTTTAAACACTCATGGCCGGTTTCACCAAGCTTCTTTAAATCAGCACAAACGACTTGTCAACAAATGGATCGTTTAATTTTAACGGAATCTTTAAAAGTTGACTATTTCACCAAGCCTCGTATCTTTAAAATTAACAGGCATTTACTAACGAGGGGATTTTGTACTTGTATCTTGCATGTTTTGTTTTTCATACGACCATGGCTTCGAAATCGCGAATTTCATTGGTTACATATGATCATGGCTGACTTTGTTTGGCATGAGGAAACAATCATAGGCAAACGGGTAAGAGGCAGTAATTTTAAGAACATCTTCCTAAATACAGTATGTTGTCATACCGCAATTAAAAAAAAAAGACAGCTGCTTCCAAATGTAAATAATAGGAATGTAGAGCAGTTAAATTGTAGCTTCTAAAGGAAATCTGAGAAAATTTAGCGGACTACAAGGTCGACAGCTTAAAAATTGATGCCACAATTAATTATATACAAAGCATTCTAAGCAGTTATATTAGGCCTAAATTTAGGATGGGAAATCGCCTCTTCCATAAATTGCATACTACTTTTCCACTGTATTTCATGCAGATTTATTAGTACCCTGTAACAATTTTGCCATGCTTGTGTGGCAGGATTCAGGAGAGGTGTCATTAAATTGGATTTTAAGGGGTATCCATTGTCTCCTAAAAGAAAATCTCTTTGCACCCTTTTCATTTAAAAGGCATCCTCCTTTGGAATGTTGTGCTATCTGTGTAGACCGTAACATTATCTTAAACCGAGAAGAATCTGTTGGAGAGGCGTTAAGTGGGTGATTCCTATCTGTCGTATTCTAACCTATTACAATTTCAATAAACTAGCGCTGAGGTAGTTCTGAGGTAGAAGTGAAAATCGTTGAACTTATAAGGGATTTTTTGTGGTAATGCAGTTGATCGTATATGCAAGGCATAACAAAAAATTAAACTAATCAAACATAACCTGTCACAGATTCGTATGTGCAAGGTGTATAAGCAGAGTACGAAGGAAACTACCTCAGCGCTAGTTTAGCCACAATTTTTCTATATGGAGCATTACATAGGCCTATGAAATTGTTTGAATATTGAAGGAAAAATAGGATCTTCTATTGCAGAATCTTTTGGCTATATTACTGCCAGGATATACGATTGGAACATGTGCACAATCTATGTTGTCTATGACAACATAAAATTTAGCTATAAGCTTATTAGGCCTATAGAAATAATGACTATTGTAATGTTGGTAGTACGTCTGATAATTTATTCACATATCTAGACAATACAGCTTTTGATACCTCGTTCATATCATCAATTACTATTTCAAAACTTCCCGCAACATTATTTTAAAACGAGAAGAATCTGTTGAAGAGGCGTTAAGTGGGTGATTTCTGTCGTATTCTAACCTATACAGCATACCGGTATTCAGTTTCTTCTAGAATCATTACTACTTATTTCCTTAATGTGTAGCTTTCGTGGAATTCTTTATCACTTAAATCTTCAAAATGATTATTCCAAGTGTTATTACAACATATAAGTTCGTCATTATGTTGAAGTTCTAAATAAAGAACTTCATCATCGAATAATTACGTCCGCCATGTTGTTGACTTCTTAACGCATCGTTACTGTTTTAATGCGACGAATAGGTCCTAATAAATTAACGATGAATTTAAAGATGCGTTAGCAATAATGATACTTGGTGAAACACAAAAACTGACTAACGTGTCATTAAATTATTTAACGAGACGTTACAATGATAACGAAGGTTGGTGAAACCAAGCTTCAGTATTCCTTGTCAATCCTGTAAATAAATGAAATTCGCTAAAAATACAACTGAAGCTTGTATTCACAGTATAGTATAATGACAATTCGGGAAGTCTGACAAAAGAAACGAACTATTACTCACAGTAATACATGTTGTATTTACCTTCTTTCTCAGAACCTTCTCGAGATATTCCTGCTGAGCATTTCTGAACATTGGCTTCTTGAGGTCTTGTTGCAAAGTAACAATTATGCGCTTTTGTTCATTCAATCTGCCCTCAGATTGTGCCTTCTGAAATAGACAAAAATAAACCATTTGTAACTTTTTCCTCCCAATCTTACTTTTCCATCAGAACTCGAAGACAGAGAGAACCTTTGAGCCATAGTGAAGTATGAAAGATGAATAAAAGTTTGGAACTTTGTTTCTAGTTGTCCTCTGTCTGCAAAAGTTCAACATACCCTCATCAAAAAAATTATTCATACTTCTCAATAATTCATTTTCTATTTGTAACATTATTTTACCCTTAAAACTAAAGAAAAAAAAAAGTATTTTTTTTTAACAACTTCAAATTAGTGTAACTCTGAAAATATTGAGAATAGGATAAATGTTTATATGACAGTTTTTGCTCGGAATGTCTTCGGAAATAAGCTCCGCAAGTGGCAGCAACTCCTCGTGAATTACCCTGTATGTTTCTGCTTTCGAAGACCTTTTACTCGAGGACAAAATATTAGTTAACTGTTCAATTTTGTGAACATAATAATAATGTACATAATCTAAATAATAGTCTAGTTAAACTAAATGATCATTTTTGTAGATACGACGTATCACTTCCTAGCCATCGATATGACCACTTACTTATTTGGTTATTTAACGATGCTTCATCAACTTCTCAACTACTAGGTTATTTAGCATCAATGGAATTGGTGATAGCAAGATGGTATTTGGCGAGATGAGGCAGATTATCTGCCACAGATTACCTGGCATTCACCTTACGGTTAGGGTAAACTTCCGGAAAAAACCCAATGAGGTAATCAGCATCAAGCAGGAATGGAACTCATGCCCCAGCACAATTCTAAATCAGGAGGCAAACGCGCTACTGCCTGAGCTATGCTGGTGGCTCACTACTTATTGGTTGAATAAAGAGTAAGTAGGACAGGCAGTTACCCTACCTCGGTATTGATGGCTTCCTCCTCCTTCTGCAGTTGTGTTTTTTCAGTCCAGAAGTTTTCATGGTTCAGGTTACCAAGTTTAGATTCAAGCTCCTTGATCTCATCCTTCAGAACTTCCGCCTCTTCTCCTTTTTTCCGTAATTTCAGGTTGTCTAACAAGTCCCGTTCCTTTGTCTGGAAAAGAAACATTTCACATTGTCTACAAAAATCTGTGCTTCATTGGCTGGTCATGATAATATCTTTGAAAAATATTGGAGTGCAAGAGGTCAAATGACTTTGTTGTCAAATGCCTGGCATTAGAAAACAACAACAACAACATTGTCTACAAACATTTATCACAAGACCTGCAATCAAAAAGTAACACATATATTCTTTTAGGGAATAGAGGTATGAAAATATTGCAATTGCGATAAATGTGATAAAAATAAGAGTGTGTTTTGCTGCTTATTCAGTTTTCTTTACATTTAATCACAATGCAACTCTTTGAAGCCAGGTTATTATTGCGAATTAATGCTATAAATGGATATTACCACAATAAATTGTATTTTCAGTGAAATTCAGAAATTTTGGAGAATGCGTGATCTTATTTAATTTCAGTTTTAATAAATTTTTATGATTTTCTTTCGTTCAGGACGTGCCAGGAACTTCGTTTTTGTGGATTCTGGCATATTCTGAACAGTGCATGTGCAATTCTGATCTTTGCGTTCATTTGTTACGAGCACGTGGACCAGAGGGTATAATTCTGATACTCTCTGACATGGAAATGGTTATCATTCTCGAGCAGGGGTGAAGAGAAGTACCAGCTGTTGTTGATTTTCAAATTACAATAATAGTAGGTCGTTATTGAATTTAAACACAAACAATCATTAAATCAGCATAATAACACACTCGAGGTTAAATGATTGTCATCTTATCTTTGCGCTGCATTTATGTACTAACACCATCCAGCCGATATTGATATATTAGTGCAAAACATGAGGTGTCTGTGATATGTTCAATTTGGACCAGGACCTATTCAAATTATCGAAATTTCGAATTCAGTGGGAGACAGGGATGTAAGCAAGAAAACCATGCTTTATCCCCTCCACAAATTTTGTGTAAAATGGCTCATACAGAGACAACATTGAGGTCGTTATTTGCAGAATTAAAAGAGAAACTGTTTTTAAGTTGGGCGTATGAAACAAAATGAGGTTACAATGATAGGAGAGATGGCGGTGCACAACTTCTAATCACTAAATTATGCACCAAATATGCCTGGGGTAAATCCCAAATCTTTCCGCAGTGCATATGAAGGGAAGGCTTATGTCACTGTTGATAGTGATTCGTCCGTCGGATGGGAAAGTTAAGCCTGGCGGCCCCCTTGGTGCTATTCGACAAGAGTAGGCTATGCTCCGGCACCAGGTTTCCCCTTCTCCCTTCCTCACCTTTACCATTATCCTCAATCACTCCCTACACTACATTTACACGAACACTCAACATACACTCACCCTAGTACACGAAATAACTCTTCACACAGATACACATCATGCACAACGTGGCCAGCCGAAGTGGTGTGCAATTTGAAAATTGGTCACAGTTCTGCCATCTATCCACAGTATGCAGAATCCGAATCACGCAAGTGAAAGTGGGTAGGCATTGGAAAAAGATCTCCCCCCCCCTCTCTCTCTCCAAGCAGAGCAGCCATACTTTCCACATGATAAAATATGAAAGACAAACCTATTAATTTAGTACTTACTTCGAATGTTTCATTGTAGAAAATAAAATAACGAAATTTCGTGACTGATAAATGTATGAATCAGTGATATTTGTAAAAGAGAAAAAAAAAAACAGCATTTAACACAAAATTGCCACATTCGCAAAAAACGGACAAAATGAGCAAAACTGGTGACAAAGCGCAATACGTAAAAAGTGTCTACAGAATGAGTGTTCTTCATACCTATAAAAATTTTAATTCTCTGACGCAATTCGTGAAAAAATCATACGCGAAAATTGGAGGCCTAAGAGTAACACATCCATCTGTTAACTCATTCACTCACTGCTCACCCCAGAAAATGAACCCACATTAAAATAACACTGTAGTTTGAGGCAAAACATAAAAACGTTTAAGAATTTAATATTTACCTTTTGTTTGGATAGTTCAGAATCCAAATTACCAATCTTCGCACTAAGATCTCGTATTGAGTTTGTAGTAGTGTCCTTTATTGTTTTCAAATCAAGCAAAGATTGTGTAATTTCATCCAACTTATTTTCTACACCACGCTTCTTAAATTCCTTGATGTTACTCTCATATCTTTCTATTTCTTCAGTTTGCTTCAGATACTCTGTAATCTAATGAAAAACAAAATGATGACCATTATTAAAATAATTATACATTTCCACACAAACGATTAGAGAAAACACGGGAATTTTACTTGGAGCAAGTAAGGAGATAGCTTTGGAAGTAAACCCAAAAACCGAAGTATATGATTATGTCTCGTGATCAGAACTTAGTACAAAATGGAAATATAAAAATTGGAAATTTATCCTTTGAAAACGTGGAAAAATTCAAATACCTGGGAGCAACAGTAACAAATATAAATGACACTTGAGAGGAAATTAAACGCAGAATAAATATGGGAAATGCCTATCATTCAATTGAAAAGCTTTTGTCATCTAGTCTGCTTTCAAAAAAGCTCTGAAAGTTAGAATATATTACTGGTTGTTCTGTATGGTTGTGAAACTTGGATTCTCACCCCGAGAGAGGAATAGAGGCTATGGGTGTTTGAGAGTAAGGTGCTTAGGAAAATACGTATTTGGGGCTAAGAGGGATGAAGTTACACAACGCAGAACTGAACCGTATCATATTTTTCATTTAATATAATTATGAATATTAAATCCAGACTTTTGAAATGGGCAGAGCATGTAGCACGTATGAGTGAATCTAGAAATCTGTATAGTGTATTAGTTGGGAGACCTGAAGGAAAACGACCTTTGAAGAAGCCGAGAAGTAGATGGGAGGATAATATTAAAATGGATTTGAGAGAGTTGAGATATGATGCTAGGAACTGGATTAATCTTGCTCAGGATAGGGGTGGACTTATGTGAGGGAGGCAATGAACCTCCAGGTTCCTTAAAAGTCATTTGTAAGTATACATTTTCATTCTGTAAATCTATAACACAGTTTCAGTTTAAGTTTAGGGTAAACAGTAAGCTGGAATGTACGTTAGTCTCTTAGATACTGTATTTACTTAACATAAAGTGTAAACCACACTCAAGCAGCTTGAAATCTATACTGTAATAGAGACACATCATACAGAAATCTTAGATCTATACCTGTGTCTGTTCTTTCGCTATCTTCTCCTTGTTTTCCTGCTTCTTTGAATCCTTTTCTTTGACAGCAGTTTCTAAATTCTTCTTTGATTTTGCCAGACTCTCCCTCAGTTTATCAACCTCGTCATTGAGAACAGCTTCTAGTCCTTGCAGCTCCAATTGTTTCTCTTCCAACTGTTCGCGCTGTTTTTCTGCACCCTTAATCTGCTCATACAATGAAGGTATTAGTGGTTACAGATTATGCCATCAATAATGGGAAATTCAACACCAATACTAACAAGCTGAATAGATCTCTTGGATATGGAACAACAAGTTTTGATGGAGAAATCACTGCAATAAGTGAAAGTCTCAGGAATCTTCTATGCCACATCAATAAATTTAAGAATGCAGTTATATTGTCAGACTTCAATGCAGGTATTCTATCAATACTCTCTAGATACATACCTTCATCTCAAACAGCAGAAATAACTAAAATGTTCTCCCAATTAATATTACTCAATAAAAGAATTGTATTCCAATGGATACCATCCCAATATAGAATCCTGGGAAACGAGAATGCAGATGCTTTAGCAAAAAAGGGCAGCACTGCTACTTACAGACCTGTTACTAAATATACGTATTATTCTGTGAAAAGATTATTAAATCTACATACTTAGACTTCAACAAACAAAATTTGATAGCCCAATCTCAAGGAAGAAAGTGGAACTGTCTGCATCATAATCCACAGTTAATTCCCGATTTACCACGCAAATCGTCTGTAGCTGCATTTAGATTGGCAACAGGCCATGACTGTTTGGCCAAGCATCTGCATAGAATTGGAATATATCAGTCCCCTAACTGCCCATTGTGCAATTCAAATCAAGAAATGGATTCGGAATACCTCAAAATCTGTGCTTCAGTGGCTGACCATGATAATATCTTTGAAAAATATTGGAGTGCAAGAAGTCAAATGACTTTACTGTCAAAAGCCTGGCATTAGAAACAACATACTATGAGGGTCATTTTATGTCATGGCAACTATTATATCAGCCAATAAAGCTGCACGAATTGAAATTCACTATATGCGATTGAAGGTCATTGGAATGTGCTTCTCCATGCTAGTACTAAATTAGGTCCGGGTACAGGAGGCAATGGTAAGGGAAATTGAAAGACGCGTAAATAGAAGCTATTGTTTTATTATGCATAAAAGGAAATAAAGTACATTACTCACAGCTAACACCCTTCAAAATAATCCCCCAAGCCTTTCACACATGTTTGCCAATGATGATGCAGGTGTTGAATACCATCGGCTGTGTGCGATTTGTCTAAACGCTGTTAAGATGTCCTCTCTGTTTGCAAATCACTTCCCATGCAGTGGCTTCTTCAATTGCAGAATGAGATCAAAGTCACATGGACTGAAATCAAGCGAGTAGGGAGGATGTTCCAACACACTATCATCCAATGCTTCTCATAGCTCAGAATGACACTTACGAGCATTTCCACCAAGAATAATTGCAATTTTCACATATGACCACTGCTCAACTTTACTTACATCCACCTTGGAAAACAGCCTCTAGCACACAAACTTTTGTATGTGCTGTGAACTAGTCACCAATGCACACAGATGTAATCTGGCAGTGGCATCCCGTACAGTGTATAACAGGTTTTCGAATGTATATATTGAACTAACTACATTTTCAGTTATTCAGAAGATATAACATAGTTGCCTTGATTTATGAAATGACCCTCGTAGAACACTATCTTCTTATTTGTGTACAACATTTATACAACACAAAAAAACTTTTAAAGTTAAAGTAAATGAATCAGTTCAAAATAGAATGTTACCCAATTGCTCCTCCTCAAACCCATACAAAAAATACAAAATTCAAATTATTATCACTGATGCAAGAATTGAGAACTGTATTAAGGGGGTGGCAAACTGGGCACTTGCCTAGGACGGTAGTTATTAAGGGGCAGCCATAAAAGAGGAAGATATAACAGCGCTCAACCTCCCAAGAATCTACTGGAATGCTAGACAAACAGGAAAACACCTAGAGTCACAACCAATGAAATAAAAAAATAATAATTCAGGAACTACTGAGACAAGTGTATAATAACAACATGCATGTATACCTTAAGCTGTTCTTCTGTCAGCTGATTCTTTTCCTCCTTCAACCTTTGAACTCTGTCTGTGTGATTTGTTAACTTGTGCTGCAATTCTTCCAATGTACGACGAATTCCATTCACCTCAGATTTCAACTTTTCTTGATCATTCAGGGCTTCTTGCATACTTCTTGATGAATCTGTAACCACAAGTCATTTAATAAATATTTCGTCATTGTCGTCCTCATCGCCACTACCACCTCCATCCTGTCAAATGTCATGCCTCTTATGGGCTCTATATTACTGAATCCTCCCACCTTTTGAGAGGTATTTGTAGATTTAATTTTTCTTTTGGTTTATAATTTAGTATTCATTTTAGTATTCTTCCAGAATTCGTTCTTACAAGAAGGTAGCAACCCCACCATTGGACTTTACTCCTTTTGAGTGATAGTCATCCCAGTACAATTATAAAACTTAGCTTAATCAATAAGCTAAAACAATTGCTTAAAACAAGAGAAACATTTTCAGGAAAATGTGATAACTGAATACTCGACCTGGAATAAGGGTTTAACTGAAATGATGGAACAATGTAACGTAGACCGATCATTATCAACAGGCAGGCTGCACCCCCTGGAGGTCCGCAGAGCAGTAATGGGGAGCCGCAAACAAAATAACGTTCTTGTTCTTCTTCTTCTTCACTTCATGGTATAGGCAATCAAATGCTTGTTCCGTCTTCAAAGTTCTCCAGCCATCGTTTCCTAGGTCTGCCCACCGATCTTCTTCCTTTAGAATGATATTGTATTATTTGTTTAGTAAGTCTGGTATCTGGCATTCTATCGACATGTTCTTTCCAATTTTGTTTAAAATCTTTTAATCTGTCGTTTATGTTAAAAATTTCTAACTCTTCTCTTATGTTTTCATTTGTTATTAAGTCTCTCTTCGTACATCCCTTCACATTTCTTAAAAATTTCATTTCTATCGTCTGTATTTTGCTTTGTTGCTTCTTGGTTAATGTCCAAGTCTCACTTCTGTATGCCAGCGTAGGTACAGCCATGACTTTATAAAACTTTAATTTTGTTTCTAAATGTTCTATTAATTGTTCCACATACTCTTTGAAAATTACATATTTCATTGTCCACGTCATATTCTTTGTCAAAACCAACATCACTTCCCAAATAATTAAAATGGCTTACCTGTTCTATGCAGCAGTTATTTATAGCTATTTTTGTTTTAATCGGTTCCTTCCCTATAAATGCCATTACCTTTGTCTTTATTAGAGAAATTTTCATATTATATTGTTCACCAATCTCATTAAGTTTAAAAATAGATTTTTGTAGGGCAGACTCACTATTCTGAATAACAACTAAATGATCGGTAAATAACAACATATTTAGAAAGTTATTCTTTGAAATTTGAAAACCTACATTCACTATATGATGAAAGAGTGATGGAATGGAGAAAAATTCTCTCCGGCGCCGGGATTTGGACCCGGGTTTTCAGCTCTACGTGCTGATGCTTTTTCCACTAAGCCACGCCGGATACAACCCCGACGCCGGTTAGAATCATCTCAGATTAAGCTCCATCTCTTGGGTTCCCTCTAGTGGCCGCCCTCTGCACTACGTCATAGATGACTATGAACGCAGGACCGAAGTCCATACATGTGTTGAGGTGCACTCGAATGAGGTGATTTATTACGCATATCATATATATTTTGATGTACCGAAGTACATATGATATTTCCATGCAGATATTCTGCGTCATCATCTGTATCCGGCGTGGCTTAGTGGATAAAGCATCAGCACGTAGAGCTGAAAACCCGGGTTCAAATCCCGGCGCCGGAGAGAATTTTTCTCCGTTCCATCACTCTTTTATCATATGATGACGCAGAATATCTGCATGGAAATATCATATGTACTTCGGTACATAAAAAAAAAATATATATATACTACATTCACTAGTTATTTCCACTTCCTCCCTAGGTCGTCTTGTAGTTAGGTATTGAATTACCAAGGGCTAAAGGAAGATAACCTTGAGTAAAAATTACAGGAAGTCATGAACCGTGAGAAGGCAATTCCTTCACATGACTTACTCGTAATGAGGAAATTTCCTTACTCGAAATCTTCAAAGAATTCAGCCAGACGGATTTAATAATTTTTTTAAAGGTATTCTATGAAAACTTAAACATAAGATTACTTTTCATTAAAGAAAGACATAACTGAATCTTTCTTTTTCTTTTCAAATTGTTATATAATTTCATATTACTCTGTTGTGCATTCTGCTCCAGTGTTTCACACCTTTTGGATGTCTCCCTCTCAACCTCATATTACTTTAAGTCCAACGCTCTGGCCTTGGTGTAGAATGTTGAACACAGCAGTGTGAAATCTGGTTTATTTTATAAACATTACAAAGATCTTAACAGATTCGGATTAGGTCATTAGGATATAGTTAATTAATGTAGGTCTGGAGTATACTTTGTCTTTTCGGGATTTACTTCCAAACCTATCTCTTTACTTGCTTCAAGTAATTATTATTTTGTTCGCGGCCTCATTAAGGGAGGAAATATGTGAAACTTTGAAACCCTGAAACCCTTTTGTTCCTGATCGGTAGGGACCGGATTTTTATGTAATATCAAGGTGTGAAATATGTACATATTTGTGTAAGAAAAATAAGCTGAATATGTACCAAAATATGTAAAATCATGAAAATATTTAATATCAATATGTGGCAGCTCCTCCCTGTAAGAAACAAGTACCTACTAAAATCTCAAACTATAGGCGTTTACAAACTGTTGTTTGCCTGGAACTAAGGACGTTATGTTTCATGCCGAAATATATATTTTCTTGGGTAGGTAAAAAGGCTTTTTAAATCTGTGTATTTCAAATTGTAAACTTCTCTAACAGAAGTTTTTTTTTTTTTTTCTTTTAGAGAAGTAAAAATAAATAAACCTCCTAAATATGTAGATTTATGTAACATCAAGCCATAATATGCAAAGTGGGGTAAATATGTAAAAATATGTAGTATCAAATTTGATTATATTAATGGTAATTACAAGATTCGCAAAGATTTGTTATTTATATACGGTTAGGTTGAAAGGAATATAATATGTAATTACATAAAAATCTGGTCCCTACTGATCGGCAAGGTTCGCCGTAATATTTAAACTAAATTTCCATCTGTATAAAAACAGAGCATAATATCATAAAATGCTAAGTTCGAGTTGCAATACAGGAATGAGAAAATGAGACAAATGGAGAGATATCCACTTACTTCCTGCTGGCAGTCTTGCCTCCAACCGTTCAATTTCCTTCTGTGTTTTCTGCAGGTCTGCGTAGTGCTGGTCCAAGAGCACGACGTCTGGCTGCACTTTTTCTGCCATCTCCTTGTCAGCCTGCGGTTCAAACAAACTCGACTCCAGTTGCTCCACTTCACCCCGCAGCTGTGCGATCCTCTTTTCCATCTGTTGTAACTCAGTCCTGAAACACATGCCAATGTAATCACAAACCAGAAACCTTTCACCAACAGTCTAATTTGCAAGTATGCTGGTGATAGAAACAGAAGTACAGCAAAACTTCTTTTAATATTTCACGCTAATGCATTTGTCATACATACTCTTTTCTTTTTTTTTCTGGGGTCCTGGCAAAATTCCTATGCTTTCTTTCTTTATTTATTTATTTATACTGGCAGAGTTAAGGCCATAGGGCCTTCTCTTACACTCTGCCAGGTCACAAAGTATACAATCCGTGAAAAATTTAACAAAAAGTTAAAGAATAGAATACTAACATATTATAAAAAAATAACGATAATCTATACTAGGCCTAATAATAAATCTGTAGCCAAAATTTTTCTGGTAATTTTCGATTTTCCAAAAATAATTGGTGTTAACATGTATAATTAACCATCCTGAAACCGAAAATCGCTTTTTTGAAATTTTTGTTTGTATGTCTGTCTGTCTGTCTGGATGTTTGTTACCTTTTCACGCAATAATGGCTGAACCGATTTATATGAAAACTGGAATATAAATTAAGATCGTTGTAACTTAGATTTTAGGCTATATGGCATTCAAAATACTTTATTTAAAAGGGGGTTGTAAGGGGGCCTGAATTAAATAAATCGAAATATCTCGCTTATTATTGATTTTCATGAAAAATATTACATAACAAAAATGTCTTTAAAAATAATTTCCGATAAGTTTTATTCTATACAAAATTTTGATTGGAATGATATTTAATGAGATAAATGAGTTTTAAAATTACAATAACAACGCATCTAAGGAGCTGTACTGAAATAAAAACAAATGACTTCGTTTATAAGGGACTTTGGACAACAACAATCAAAAGCTATTAAACATAGCCTAAGAAAATGTTTCTGTGTTTGTATGAAGTAATATCGGAAGCTAATTAATTGTTTAATTATTATTTCACCATTGGAAAGTGTAGTTTCTCTAGATGGACATAATTCTACAATGTTATTGCAGTAACTTCTGAAACATAAAGCAAGTAATAGAAAGTATACACATTAAAACTAAATGATAAGTCAATCTTTATTAAACTATGGTTGCATGTAATAAGAATTAAGAAACATGTTAAAGAAATTGTCATTGCACCAAATGATTGCTCTCTGGACCAAAATGACCGCATTTTAATTATTTAAATACAATTTAAATTAAGTAACATATTAAATGATTTATCCTTCTATGAAACGCGAATGTTCCCTGGATCAAACGTCCTATTTTAATTATGTAATTACTTTATATTTATTTATAACAGGTGCAGCGGAGCGCACGGGTATGGCTAGTAATAATAAATCGACACTAAACAACATGAAAATAATACAATAGAAAAAAATAGGAAGTAAAATACATTGAAATATAGTAAAAGCAACTCATTTAGTATAAATAGTTAATATGAAGAACATAAGGAAGAATATAACACAATGGAATGTAATAAAATAATAAAAAATAAAAGAAATATGAAAATTAAATAAAATTCACAATAAAAAGGGTATAATTATAAATTCATATGGTGATCAAGAGAACAAAAAAGGGGAAAGGAAGAAAAAAAAAATCATCTATTCGAATATACACGTTTTTTACACTTAGGCTCGGTTGCAGAAATGCAAATCAAATCAGCCCCTGATCACCAATCAGGTCAGTCTCTTAGCACCAATCAGTTAATATCTGATTTGATTGTTCATTGCGTTGTACGAAAGTTAATCTCCAATCAATATTTCTCGATTTACTAATTGCTTATTTGAGAAAGAAATGTATTTGACATCAGTGCTATTTAGGAACCTCGGCCAATTTGATGCTCTTTAAGAGGGGCGAAACGAATGCATCAAGTTGGTGCTGATCAAGGAAACAAATGAATGGTGTAAACAAAATCGAACATAACAAACATGTTTCTTTCTAAGGTGGTTTAGCAAGCGAAAGAACAATACCTATTATCCAAGCAAGATAAGCAATTGCTTGGGAGACTACGGAAGCTAAAAAGCCACATGGAAAAATATCTTTGTTTCTTTCTCTTATATCTAGATTATTTTGCATTGTTTTAAAAACACATAATGTATGATATTTGTCGATGGGGTGATGTGACATAGATCTATATTAAGAATAATAAATATGTCAAAATGTTACGTTTTCACTGTTAAACTTTACCTGTCCTCCTACGAGACACTACCGGGAACACAGCATTAAGTATGATAAACATGTCAATCAACCCATGGGGGCGTGGTTTCCAAGACTCGAACTGGAGTTCGACGAATTTTACTTGTACAGACTTTCCAAGTTCCAATTATAACATACTGCATGTTCAGATGGTCCAAATTTTATTTCTGGGTATGTATTCCATTTGGCAACAGCTGATGTAGAGCCCGGACGGGAAGTTATGGCACAGGCGCGAGGGACGCATTTTAGTTCGTTTGCTTGGACTCGCCCTCACACTAAACTGGAGGGGTGTTGGGTTAGTTGGTTACTAGCATTCCGAGTGTTCAGATCGTTCTGCTACTACCGCTATTGCTAATACTGAAAACATTGTCCTTCTGAGCGCCCTCATTATGGCATTGTCTAAGGTGTGAAATCATACAGTAGTTCATAGTCAAGGACATGAAATAGCATACAATGTATGGAAATTCATGTCAGAAGAGGCTATAAACGGAATACCAATTCCATTGAAAAGCGTGTGTGCAAGAGTACTGGCTGCCACTGGTATTTCAAAGCGAACCTTGGCAAGAATCAGGAAAGAAGGGAAAAATATTGAGGCAGAAACAGCAGATCTTTCTCCAGTCCGGAAAAATCACAGCCGAAGAAGAAGATTGTTGTAGCTGTAGACAGTTTTGATGAGGAAGTCATAAGAAGACTCATTTATAATTTCTACGCTACGCATAAGCAGAGGGCGACTCTGCAATCGCTTCTTCCAAGAATGGATATCAGTGTATGATTATGTGAAGAAAGTAGAGAATTACATTGAAATAGAGCACGTGAAGGACAGTATTTTTCAGAACATTTCCATAAACTTAGGGACATCTGATTCCAGCACAATCAGTCGTCTGATTCGGACGGAGAATAAGAATATAAAGCTGGAATAGCGGGCGTAATTTCATTAGGTACCTTCGGACTCTTGAGTAGGAAAGTGGTGATACTAAGGTAAGACGAATGTTTTTAGAAAGAGATGAAACGGATATGCCTGCCGCTCTGAACTTGAGAACCATAACCCAAATAACCCCCACTCCTCTACCCTGCTGGCCGGCAATTTAAAACTTCGCGCATGTTGGTGCCATAACATCTCGTCTGAGCTCTACACCTTGCCACTGGGTACTAGTGATGAATGACAGTAAATGTTTGTGATGGCAGTATTGGCAACAGTAGTGGTGGTGGTGGTTGAAGTAATTATAATTGAATCTGTAATTGTTGAAATGATGTCAGTCACAATTTTTGTGATTTACAGTTTTTCATTATTTCGCAATATTTATAGTTAGTTTTGATGTTAAAATGACGTGATTATATATATCCATACTGGATTTACAGAGAATTAAAGTACTTGAATTTTACATCACATATTCATTATATATGAGGTCTCGCCTACCTCACTGAATATTACACGACTACTATGAAGTAGCCAATGTGTATTATCACCATTTAATACGAGAAAAATTCCTTGCGGCACCGGGAATCGAACCCGGGACCTCTCAGCTCTATGCGCTGAGTGCTCGTTCCAACTGAGTTATGCCGGGACACGATCCACGAATGATGTATTAACTGTTAGCAGTTGTCATAAACTGATGTTGAATATGGTCATAAAGTCATTTAAATATGCGCTCCGGCATCTATGACTTACATTGTCTAAAGTGCAGGTAGTAAGGCTGTAAAACATTACGAGAGGAGTTTGGCTGGCACAGTGGATCGTGTCCTGGCATAGCTCAGTTGGAAAGAGCACTCAGCACGTAGAGCTGAGAGGTCCCGGGTTCGATTCCCGGTGCCGGAACGAATTTTTCTCGTATTAAATGGTGATAATACT
Source organism: Periplaneta americana (assembly GCF_040183065.1). Lineage (NCBI taxonomy): Eukaryota > Metazoa > Arthropoda > Insecta > Blattodea > Blattidae > Periplaneta > Periplaneta americana. The sequence goes on along the minus strand of NC_091124.1, from coordinate 30,969,583 downwards.
TGAATTTTGTTTAACGACAATTTTTTTTAAGTTTCTCACAAGTTTGGTTTTCATGACTAACATTGTTTTAACAAATACCAATTTCTATGGTAGGAATTTTATATTCATGACTGACCTCAGCTTCGGAATTTCAGAGTCCTTCAGTGTTGAGATCGATGTGTGTGTTGTCTTCAGTTCCAGAAGCTTGTCACACTTCTTTCTCTCAATCTCCAGTTTCTTTTCATTGTCACGAAGACGTGATGGGACCTCCCGAACTTTCATGTTGAGCTATTACAAATAAAAACATCAGCATTTAGAACTGGTTCTACAGCAGATCATGCTAAATACTGTACAAAAAACTGTTTTTTATTAATAATCTAAAGAGTCCTGTCCTGCATTATAGTTTGCATATAAATACATATAATAATATATAAAAAATTAAGAATAAAATCGAAGTTCTTAAAGTAACAAATAAAGCAAGTTACGTAACATCAAAATAATTTATAAAATTGCAACTAAATATTCATCCTTATGATGCTTGATAACACAAGCAAATGCAAATGAGTAAACTGGCCACAGCCACATGGGCGAAGGTGGAATTGTTTATCAATTGCTTTGCTCAACTTTGTGTAAAGAATAACAAAAAGAAAATGAAGTGTACTGAGCCAAGCAAAAGAAATCCAGTGACGCATCAATTTATTATCATTATTAATTACTTTCACAAAACTGTGAGTTGTTGAAACAATGATAGTTGAATAATTTTAGAATTTTGTAGCAAACAATTAATTTTTAAAATAAAATCTAGTTACATACAAACTGCTTTTCTTATGTTGTAACCTTGAACAAAATTATACAGAGTGCAAGTGAAATAACCACGTTGAAAGGGACGATAGGGTACACTTAAATGAATAGAAAATCTATATTATGTTCTGTGATTAAATGCACGGTTAAATAGAAAATTAAGTTTGAAGTTACAGCAGTCTGGCAACATCGCCACTAACACACTCTACTCGTGATACAGATGTAAGAGGTCAACGAATTCGGTGTGTCTCAGTAGGTGAGCTGCTCTCTGCCTCAACGTTGCCACTTGTTGCATCGTGCAGTGACTTGAAATTAGAGGTTTTTAAAATTAAATTTACACAGAAACCGTTCATGCTATTGAAATATGCCTTACTTACTTACTGGCTTTTAAGGAACCCGGAGGTTCATTGCCGCCCTCACATAAGCCCGCCATTGGTCCCTATCCTGATCAATTGAAATATGCCAGAGGGATAAATTAATTCTTTATTACATTTCCTATCGATATGGACAAAAATGATGATCCTATTCGGAATATTTATAGAATAAGAGGTTGTTAAACAATTGGGAAAAAACATTTTTTCTGAAAAAAAAAAAAAACTACGAATTTTCCATCAATATGATATTATAGCTTTTTGTTACATACAACATGAGCTATTCACTCTGAAAATCTGCAAGGCTATTTCAATTCCACCCTGTATATTACAAGAAATATTCAGAACAGACCCTACAAATCCATGAGGATGCTGATGATGATTTGAGATTCAAAATTTAACTAATCAACCAACTTCTGAACCTTCAGCTACAGCTAGAAAAATGTTGTTCTGCTTGCCCAGTTATCACTAATTACCTCACTAATGAGTTCTTTCACATCTGCTTCCAAATCAAATCCTCTATGGCACAGAGGGCAGCAAGGCTCTGGCTGCTGGAGTTTCTGGATGTAACGTCGAAACATGTACTCAGATGATGATAGTGTGCCTTTCTGGTCCTGAGAGAGACAGAAAAGTCATTAACGTAACTCTTGTAATTTTCATACAGTAAGTGTTTCAAATTTTGCACTTTTTGGGACTCCATGTTCGACTTATATATTGACATGGAGCAAGGCCACAAAGAGAAAAGAACCAAAGGAGAAAGATTCGATCCAGTGCGATGGGTTGAACTTCAACGTAGCTCAGTGGTTAGAGCATCCAGTGCATAGAACTGGGGATCCCAGGTTCGATCCTCGGTGCCAGAGCGAATTTTTCTCCATTAATAATAAATGGTAACCATCACAGATACTTCTGTAGGGCCAAAAAATTAATATTTATACAGATTTTTTTTCTTGCAGTCATCTTGTGCCAGTAAGTTAAGTCACTAGTAAATTTATACATACTTGTAACTCCTGGACAGTGTCTCTTGAGCGAGCTACCACTTCTTCATAATCCTTGTCTTCACAGTAATCATACAGCTCTTCCTCCTTTGCTAAAAACAATTACAATAGAAGTACATATATTAGATACAAAATGGAGAACAATATTCCACTATACATGTACCATTCTTTTTAGGCTTCAAGTTCACGAAGAGAATTAAAACATAATAACAAAAGAATTTTATTCCATTAATAATAAAAATTGTCCATAATCTTTCAATTGAATGGCCTAAAGATTTCATGAAGACAGTGCTGCTGCCAATATAGAAGAAAGAAAAATAGTGCCAAGAAATGTAAGGAGTTCAGGACTCTCAGCGTCATATTGCACTCAGCAAAGATTCTCTTGCGAATAATGAATTGACAGTTATATTCTAAGGTGAAAGGAGAATTAGAAGAAGAGCAATTTAGCTTCAAGAAGATACAAGAGATGCAATTGGACTGGTGAGAACAATCGGTGAAAAATACCTAGAGAAAAACGAAGTATATTTAGTATTTGTAGACCTGGAAAATACATTTGACAGAGTAGATTGAAATAAACTTATGGGGATCCTGAAAAAAAAAGTGTGGAGTGAAAAGAAAGGAGGTAATTTAGTAATCTTTATATGAAACAATGGATCAAAGTCAGGCTAGGAGAAGAAATGTACAGGAAAGTGGAATACAGAGAGGAGTGCAACAAGGATGCCCTTTATCACTTATCCTGTTCAACTTCTATATACTTGAAATATTTACTGAAGAAGTGTTTTCAGAACATAAGAGGGATGATAATCAGAGGAAGAAGAATAAAGTCCATAAGATTTGCTGATGACATGACATTGTTAGCAGAAAATGAGATGATATACTTGGCTCGGAAACATGACGGCCTCTGTTCTTGGAATTGGTAATCCCTCATAAACCCCCATCCTCTACTCAACCCCTAGCCGCGTGGCAGGAATACAATAGATCCCAGTATTGCCAAATCTAGTAGTCATTGCCTCTACCTGTTGGGTTTCACCCATTTTCAGTGTCTTTGTCGACATGTTGTTTCATACCATTGTGCGCTTCAATATGTCTAATTTATTCCGGCCATGATTAATGAATGTTGGAGCAGATGATCCGCAGCCAGGCCTCCTGATACACCTGAAGATCCAGGACCATCACGACAAGAACAACAAATAACACCGTCGAAGAAAACAGAATATCTTATTTGCAGAGGAGCGTAGCTAAGAAAACAAAATGTTAAAATTGTGTCTAACATTAGAAATTCTATCCATAAAGTAATCGAAAGTTCAGGCAGTTTAATAAGTATAAATCTTAACCACTTAACATCGGACGCAACCGGCGGAGTTGGATATATGGGGCATAGAAATTAAGAATTACGGTTCACCAACTAAAGAGAAAATAAACAAATTAAAACAGAATTCGGTAAGATAGACGATTTTATACGTGATTTACTTTGCCGAACAGTATGTGAACAGTACGCAAAAGAGATATCGCCAACAGCAACACCGTCCTTAGCAACCTAAATAATGACATTATTCACAGCGAGTGCTTAAAACTTTTCTAACTTACAGCAGTGAATTAAATGTTTTTAAATCACTCTCTACACGACAACCAACATATTAGCAATAGTAAAATGAATATATATGAACTTCTTCGCCAACAACACATTACAAAGAAAAGCCCTACAATTTAAAATTAAATTTACATACCAGTAATGAATAAAATATTGTATAGCACACTAGAGTAAACAGATTTTATGCGTTTGTGGAAATTATCACCCAAGGCGAAGCTGATAAAATCTAACTTTACTCTTTTGTACTATAAATTCTATAACTATTCAATGATCACAGTTTCAGAAAATTTTACCGGCGCAACATTCTTAATTAAGTATAAAATTCTGGAACTTCAATAACATGAGAATTTAACACTTATTATAGAAGTCTGCATTTTTTTGTTTATTTAGGCAAAACATGTTAGTGAAAATATAAATATTAGGCAAAACATGTTAGTGAAAATATAAATATAAAGTGTTTTTAAAATAAGTTTGTTCATTTTTACACCAATTTTGTTTTAGTAATTATAAATTAAGGTATATTTACAAAGATAATATAGTCTTTCTGAAAATCGCAGTTTCACGGAACACAGTTTGAAAAACGTTCGCAAATCACAATGACTTCAAGAATTGGCAACTCGGCTAAGGGTTTATCCCTTGCGCGTGCCTGCAGTTAACTGGTGAAGGGGATGAGGGAAGGTCGTCATGTTTTCGTGCGAAGTATACTAAGGGATATGCTACTGGAGCTAAATTACAGCTGTGATCAGTATGAGATGAAGACAAATGCAAACAAGATGACGACCATGGTTATCGGAAGAAAAATAAAGAAGGTAAATATGCAAATTCGAAATGAGGCAATAGAACAAGTGGACAGCTTCAAATACTTGGGATGTACTTATAAGCAGTAACATGAGCTGCTGCCAGGAAGACAAAAGGAGGATAGCAATGGCAAAGGAAGCTTTTAACAGGAAAAGGAGTATCTTCTGCGGACCTCTGGAGAAAGAACTAAGGAAGAGACTAGTGAAGTGCTGTGTGTGGAGTGTAGCATTGTATGGGGCAGAAACATGGACATTACGATGGAGTGAAGAGAAGCAAATAGAAGCATTTGAAATTTGAAATGTGGGTATAGAGAAGAATGGAATGTGTGCAGTGGACAGACAGAATAAGAAATGAAGCTGTGTTGGAAAGAGTGGGTGAAGAAAGAATGATGCTGAAACTGATCAAGAAGAGAAAAAGACATTGGTTGGGTCACTGGCTGAGAAGAAATTGTCTACTGAAGGATGCACTGGAAGGAATGGTGAACGGGAGAAAAGTTTGGGGCAGAAGAAGATTTCAGATGATAAGACGACATTAAGATATATAGATCATATGCGGAGACAAAGAGCAAGGCAGAAAATAGGAAAGATTGGAGAAAGCTGGGTTTGCAGTTCAAGATCTGCCATTTGACAGAACACTATGTATATGTATGTATGATTACTACAACTTTTGAGGTAGCAAAATATCAAATTATCTTGAATTTTTTATATCATTGTTTGTCATACTAATAAATACCTCAGAAAAATTTTGAATTTGTAACAGGAGTACCATAATAAATTTCTAGTACAGGAGTTGCAGGAAATGAAATTATTCTGAGTTTCCAGAAACTGAGATCACTGACAATGAAGGGGGATGTGGGTAGAACACAAAAACAGAAGAAAGGTTTCAGATGTTGAAACATACTTCTCAAATCCTCTTCTTGTTTCTTTAGTGCATCTTTCAGGTGTTTGCGATTTGCTTCTAGGGTTGTTAGTTCACGTTGTTTGCTATTTAATTTATTGGACATATCCTTAATGTCATCAGTCTGGAAAGACAGAGAATACAGTTAAGATATGATCTTATTGCAGTGGAATCCCCGTTCTGAGTTCTTCAGGGGACTGAATTTTCTATACCCAAAATCGAGAAAAATCTAAAATGGGAATTCTGCCGAAATTTGAAAAAGTAATGAACCAATATCTCATTCAACTAAATTTAATGGTTAAAATCAACATGTAGGTATAAAATATCCTATCTTTCGTTAGTATTACTGTACATAAAATTATGCTGAAAATATATATTATGTTTATATAAAAATCTGTAATATGGAGATGATCCTACTAAAAGAATATCTATGTCTATATAAAACTTCATTTTATTGCTTAGAAATATTAATACTGGCACTGCAGAAATAATACCAGTAAATCTCATCTAAACTCTTTCACTTTCGGTTTGGATCTTGGATAAACTGTGCTTGAAAAACAAAGTATCCATAATATTGCACCATAAACATAACTGAAATAAATTATGCTATATTTTGTTTCTATTATTCCTAGGTTTAATTCATGATTTATATTGAGAAAAGAAAAAACAAAGAAAAAATGTTAATAAACAACAAAAAAGAGGTACACTAATCTTACCAAACGGTCCATACAAAGTTTCAGCTCATATTTGATTCCTTGCTCAGGAATGGTTTTCAACAGATGCTGCAGAGTGTCTTCATTTTTGCTCTTTCTGCAACACATACCCAAATAATTAAAAATAACTCTAAACAAACAGTTTGAAATGTAATTCTTTAACAGTTATTTATGATATGAGTATTGTAATGGTTCATATTACAATACGAGTCTAGAAAGTTGTCAAATGAGGCCATAACAAGTATTGTAATATGAAGTTACAATAGTATATCGTACATTTTAGCCACTTTGACAAATAAATTAATTTATTAATAAAAGTTGTTGTTGTTATTGTTGTTATCTAATGCCAGGCTTTGGCAACGAAGCCATTAGCGTTCTTGCTCTCCAATATTTCTCTGTGGGCGACCAGCCTCATGGTCTAGTGGTCAGAGCTTCTGGCTATAGTTCATGAGGTCCCGGGTTCGATTCCCGGTTAGAGCACAGGAATTTTTCCTTAAAGGGGATTATTCCTGTGTTCGTCCATGGTCTGGAATTTAGGTTAAGTTTAGATTTAAGACCTCTCCTGGCACCACATTATCATAATCATCCTATCACATCATCGGGGTAATGTAACTCCGCCTTCCAGGCGCCCCAACCTCAGAAGTGGGTTACAACTAAGCCACAGCCAGGAGAGAAGACCAGAAATGTCGAAAAGACAACCTGGTGGCATTGGATAAAAAAAAAATATATTTCTCTGTGGTGGATCCATCAGGTAGAACTTCATAGGTTATGAGATGATCTTCAGTCATTTCTTCTTCTTTGTTGCATAGAGGGCAATTTGGATTTGTGTAAATTCCTATTTTATTCAAGTGTTTGGCCAAATAATCGTGTTCTGTAAGCAGTCTGAATTTTGCTATTGCAGATTTACGTGGGATTTCTGGAACAATTTAAACATAATAATAAACACCATTACTAGTTAATCACACATGACCATAACAACTTCAATGATTCATTAAATAATCTAACTATAGTGGTATGGTTAGCAGCACTCATTTCTTGGTAGTTTGAGGAGGAAAGATAAAGAAATCCCAAAAATGTGAGTTTTATGTATTTATTTCAAAATATTTGGTTTTACGCATTTTTATTTTTTTAATTAACCTAATTAATAAAAGTAATTGTATTATTTTTAAATATGTCTTTTGTGGAGAGGCGATTCGTTTATGTTTGTTTTATTAGTTTTGAACATGATAGATTTTTGTTTATAATAGAAGAACACCATTACTAGGAGGAAAAAAAAAATGATTTGATGCTCACAACTGCAGAGGTTATATCAATGTTGCTGGTGTGCCGGAATTTTGTCCCACAGGAGTTCTTTTACATGCCAGTAAATCTACTAACATGAGCCTGTCGCATTTAAACATTACTACGAGAAATAAACAAACACTGTTAAAATGAGTTCAAACGAGGATTCAGATATTGAAAATACTACAAATTCTGCAAACTGAATGTTTAGTACCATCGAAATCCCGCATAAAATATGAAGTGAAATATAAACAATATTTGAAGACTGGTGTTCCAAGAAAAATGTAGAAAGTGTGTCGGAAAAGGTAATACTGGCATACTTTAGTGAGAAAACTGCATATGAAAAGCCAACACCATTACTAGTTAATCCCACATGACCATAACAACTCCAATGATTCATTAAATAATCTAACTATAGTGGTATGGTTAGCAGCACTCATTTCTTGGTAGTTTGAGGAGGAAAGATAAAGAAATCCCAAAAATATGTGAGTTTTATGTATTTATTTCAAAATATTTGGTTTTATGCATTTTTATGTGAAATAAAACTTCGCCAATTGGGTCCTGGAGATGCGTAACATCGCCATATGAAATTTCAGCTATGTTCAATGAAGGAAAAAATATACGTAAAAACATAAAATTCCGGCCCCTACTCATCACAATGTTGTTGTTGTTGTCTAGTGCCTTGCATTTGGCAATGAAGCCATTAGCAGTCGTGCTTTCCAATACTTTTGAACTGTAGTTTCTTCTGATCTTAATGCTTCACAGGTCTTCAAGTGGTCTTCATTCATTTCTGCTGGATCGTTACACAGGACACATATGGGTGAAGCTGAGATACCTATTCTGTAGAGATGACTTGCTAGACAGTCATGATTTGTCAATAGTCTGAAGGCTGCAACTGCTGTTTTCCTTGGTCTCTGGGGGATTACATCTGGGTTGGAAAGTAATGTAATCCATTTTTTGTCTTTAGCATTTGATTCTATTTCTTGTAGGTATGAATGAGAAAATTTTGTAGTGATCAAGCGTTTTATTGAGGAATATGAGAAATTAAATTTAGACTTCTGTTTTATTGTTGTGCCTCCTCACAATGTCAATGTAATACTTTTCCCAAATTTCGTACTATGAGAAGAAACAATTTCAGGATGTATGTTTGATAGTAAAATGATCAATCAATCATCTTCTTAATGTATCCAGCTGTTTGCTGACAACATAGTCCACTGTAGTCTATTCAGTTGTTGTTTTTCACGAGAAATGAGGGGTATTTTGATCGGTGTTCATTATAGATGCCTGTTGCTAGTAGCCCTCTCGTGGGTACTTACCTTGTCGTGGTGAGGGGGCTTAAACTTGTTGTTTAAGCTAACAAGTAACGAAGAGGTACCCATATAAGCTGCAGTGACACCAACGCAGTCCCACTATATTTTTCACTGCTTATGATTCATGGAGTCCCTCAGTGTAAAATTCTCCGGAGGTAAAATAGTTCCTCAATCGGATCTCCGGGCAGGGACTGCACTGAGAGATGTCAAGAACCGTACTAAAGTACTTATTTGGAACACCAAAAGTCACACCATCCAATCAATCGGAGCCAAATTTAATATTGAAAAGAACCATATAATGTGACAAAGAGGCAAATATACCAATAGGATTGGAGTATAGTAAAATGATATTCACTTACAATTTACGTATTTCAGATTCCTTTATGGATTTTCTTTCTCTCTGGACATCAAGCTCTGTTTGCAAGCTGCTTTGCTGCTGGAGGCGCATCACTTCTTTATCCACGATATCCAGATCCTCTTCTAACCTAAGAAACGAAATCTGAATAAAAATTGTGGAGTTGGGGATTGAGAGTACCAGACCACAAACCTTTTACTTTCGAGGATGTTGGATTTGAAAGTTTGATCAAATCCTCAAAGTCACTTGCTTACAAATATGTAATACATTTAGAAACATGGTTTTAAATGTTTATTAAATATTTGACTCTGAAATGACAGGTACATTTTGCACATTCAACAATTCTGAAAGATTCTTTATGGCTTTTAAATAGACACTTCTGTACGACAGTGCAATGATGGTTGTTTCTTGAACACGTTTCACAAAAGACATTTTTTCAAACTTCAGGTACATTTTCTGAGAAAGTATTATAAATATTGTTTCGAAATTTTCCACATCCATAACTCAGTTCATTAGGAAGAATGCATAAGAAGTATCTGCATACCTCTTACAGTTGTTCATGTTACTTTTTATTTCTTCCTTCAGTTCATTCACATTTATCGACTTCTCCACTTGCTCCAGGTCCTGTACAGCTCGTTTCAGTCTTGCTTCTATACGAACAAGTTTACTCTGAGACATATCTGCCTAATACAAAAAAGAAAAGTATTACTAAGTATTATTAAATCACTGCAAAATGTAGGGTTGCCAACTGTGGCAAATAAAATTACCAGTTATTTTACACTTGCAAGTTGGATGAATATATCTAATATGTTTCACATAGAATCTGCTAAGAAAACAGTTAATTTTTATTAACTGTCTACATACTAGTGACATCTGAGATGAGCAATAAAAAAAAAATTGACAAGCAAAAATCTTGCTTAAATGTTCCAAATTCACTTTTTAAATTTGTATACAGCTTGATGCCACAGCTTTAAGAACTTAATCCTGCAACGATTTCATTTATGTATGTGTTTTTAATGACAATTCAACAAAATCAAAACTATAAACAGTAATATCATTCACAACATGACAAAGGAAACTGGGTCATTCCATGCAAAAAAGTATGTTTTTGAACCATGATGTCTCAAAAGTTAAAAATATTGTAGTAGGTTATTTTGTATGTTCTAAATATGAATTTCACGCAATATTATATTTATTTCCTTCATAGTTTGGCAGCAATCAGCATTTAAAATATTGGTTTAGCAAAGAACACGGTTTCATTCATTGAAGTTTTCTTACTATGTAAAAGAAGATGGAAAAGTAACTTCAATGCAATTCGAAAGAGGAGAGCCTTGTTTATAAATTCCCTCAAAATGAAAAAATGTATAATTTTTTAAGTAGTTACCCACGGTGAAATAATTTAAAATAATATAGAACACAAAATGCAATTCATTTTTACAGACGAAAAAACGTGTGTTTAATTCTTTAGGATATATTAATTCCACTGTGAAAATTTCAGATTATTGACTTAAATATCATGTCAGTTTTTAATAAAAAAATAACTCACCGGAACAAAGGAGCTCAGCAGGTAGGCTCTCCTGTCGTACAGAATGTTGCATGGTCAAGGTCAGGGAGACGGTCGTTTGAGATTACTCATCGTTACGAAGTCTCGCGACCGCCACACATAGCAAGCAATTTTCAAGCATCGTAACAAAAATTAATAATTTTATTAATTTAATTATTCACAGGTTTTTTTAGCTAACGTCATAAAACTTGAGAGATGGATTAAGAATAAGATTTTCTTCAATACGAATGAAATTCGCATTAATTTAAATTGGTGCATTCGAATATAAAACTATTTCTTTTTTTCAATGAGATATTTTTATGAGCATCCTTTAACATTATTCCAATTAGTCTTTAAGGTATTAAAACATGGTTGTTCAGGTTTACAATGGCGTCACTTTAGTTTCGATGACACTTCATATAGAGTGTCTAGAATATTTAAAATTATGGATAGCATGTAACTGCCACCCATTTTTCAGTCATCCATATGACTAAAATATTAATGATATGGAGGTCATACTTGGCAGTTTAATTTATTTTCATAATAACATTATTATATTAAAAAGCCCAAACAAATTCATGACATCACTGGCATATCCTTAAAATTTTGTATGGAATGACCCAACTAACCATTCTGAAACATGCGGAAAATATATATTTGAGAAAGTACGTGTCATATTCGTGAAATTTATTTAGTCTTTAATTTTAAATAGTGGACGAGAAAGAACTTGAACTTTTAACAGAATTTTAGTCGGCATATCCGGAACAAAGGGCATGCACAAACAACATTTTCGGAACCAGAGATGGAGGAAAATGAACTGCTGCCAAAATTCTGCAACTGGTTTTCACAAATAGCAATACGTTTTCAGTATATTACAAAAGAGTTTTGTCATTTTATCGAGAATTACAACTCGTCACTTACTTCTGCAATTTCTTCTTTTATCCTTTTTATTTCTTGTTTATTTGTAGCTATCTGTTTTGTTTTCATTGACATCTGCTGTTCAAGTGATACTTTTTCATCCCTGTAAACAAATTGAAACATTAAAGTAAAAGATGCATATTCTAGTTTTGATTGCACCAATGTATATTTGGGCATTAAAAGAGAATCAGGCATGGAAAAAGAATAAATTATTGACCTATTATTCCCAACGTTCTGATTGCATCGATTGTAAATGCAATCAATGTGATTATGAAACTAAAGTTTACTGTCTATGAATATTCCCAGATCTTTTACACAATCAGTTCTGTTTATTAGGACAGTATTTAGATAACAATTAAATTTCAATGAAACAGTTTTCCTAGAAAAGGTTATTACATTACTCATGGAGACGTTAATTTTCATACCATTGTCTTCCGACCATTTTGCGACTGAGTTAATGTCACCTTGAAGAAATTGACAGCACTACTTTTGATTATACAGAAAATTTTTAAATAGTCAAAAAATAACAGACAGCCAAAACTTATTTTTTTACATAGCTATGAATATTATAAATACGAGAGGCCTAAAGTAGAGACCTGCGGGAGTCCACAATTTGTGTTATAAGGATAAGAGTGTATATTAAACAGTCTTACATATGATTGCCTATTGATATTAAATAATTTTCGAACCAGTTCATGTAGCTTACAGAAAGATTAATGTTTTCTAACTTATGGATCAGGACATAGTGCGGCACTACATTGAAAGCTTTACTGAAATCGAAATATTAGGAAAATTGGCTAATGCCACAACTGACTGACGAGGAGAAACAGAGGTTCATTCTTCAAGAAGACGGAGCCCCTCCACATTGGCATACGGAGATCCAGAGGTAACTAAATCAACATTTACCAGGTCGATGGATTGGTCATGTAACACACAGACAGCAGCTTCTGTACATGGCCATTCCGTTCACCGGATTTCGAAGTGTGTGATTTCTTTCTGTGGGGTTTCGTTAAGGACAATGTTTACATACCTCCACTTCCAGCGACGTTGGCCGAATTCAGAAGGTGCATTAATACAGCAATCAAGAACATCACACAAGACATGCTTGAGAGGGTTTGGCAAGAATGGGATCACTGCCTGGACATCTGCCATGTATCCTAAAGTGGCTCAGGTTGGTGATGGTGATGGCAGTGACAATGGAATCATGGTGGTGATAGTGATGATAATGATTAATTTTCTTTATGCAGTCACAATCAAGAAGAAATACATTCAATGAAAAGACTAACCTGTAGCCATCTACTTTGTTCTGCACTTCTTGTTCCTCAGCTTCCAGCTGTGATGTTAAAGCCTTAAAAGCTGCGTTCATTTCTTCCATCTTCTTATTCACTTTATTCATGAGAGAAGACACTTCTTCCTCTGACATCTGAGTGCTAGACATTGCTGTGTGTGCAACAAAATAATATTTCGGATTATATACTATATTTTAACATGTGAAAGAAATAAAGTATATATTCTGAAGTGATAGAGTGTTAAAAGTTGTGTAATCAAGATGTACAAAATAATAGTTAGAAATAAAGAACACAAACTGCCACCAACTATAGCCGAGATATATACACCTGAACTTGGTTATAGCATAATCAAAAGGACTAAAGGTATGATGATAAACGAGTGTCACTATAACAAAGAATAAATACTGTACATACAACAAATATACCTCAAAAAAGACATTTAATCGCAATATTGCGTATTTTGTACACCACTATAATAGAACTGGCGGCTGGGTAGCTCAGTTGGTAGAGCAGTTGGCTACAGACTGGAAGGTCCGGGGTTCGATCCCAGGTGGTGACAGGATTTTTTCTCGTTGTCAAACTTTCGGAACGGCCCCGAGGTTCACTCAGCCTCCTATAAAATTGAATACCGGGTCTTTCCCGGGGGTGAAAGGCGGTCAGAGCGTGGTGCCGACCACATCACCTCATTCTTGTGCCGAGGTCATGGAAAGCATGGAGCTCTACCTCCATGTCCCCCAAGTGCCTTCATGGCATGTTACGGGGAACCTTTACCTTTACTATAATAGAACTTATAATTTTATGTAGGCTTAGAGCACAACATTTTAAAATACTTCATACTGTTGTTTATTATTTTTAAAAATAAAATTACTGCATTGGATTGTAGAAAACGGTGAAAAACGGGGTAAAACACTACAAAGTTGTTTGGAACCTCATGACACCAATAAGACATTATTCATGAGGCAACTAAGTCAGGAGATAATGGGTAGAGTGGCAAGTTCCTTTCCCCCTCCATTGCATACATCGCTGACTAGTAACATAGTTCAGTAATTAGACTTCATATGTATACAAACAATTGAAGGGGTGAGAATAATATAGTCCTAAGCCACACAGACAAAAATTTTACAGGGGAGCATATTGAAGGTTTAGAATTCAATGCTATTAGGTGCGGTATCATAATTTCTTTGGCATATACTTAGTCATTTGTTGAGTAATTTTTATAATATTTTAATAGTAGCTTCCTCATGTGTGTAAGAAATGAACAGCATGAAAAATTATTTTTGTTAAAAGTGTGGCTTTGGATTATCTCATTCTTAGCCCTTCAATTGTTCTTCCTCTGAAACATATCGCTGATGTAAGATGTAGTGTCTGATTATAGACATATCAGCCAGAACCTCAATCAGAGGTAGCCTACTACAATGTAAAGTACAGTTATTTGAAATACATACAATGAGATACACGAACAAAAGTTGTCCTGAAATCTCAGGGAAAACTGAGATACGAACTTAAATTGAGGGGATTTGATCTGATATCGAAACTGGAATCCAGTGTGGCTTAGTGGATAAAAGCGTTAGCTATATCCTGTGACAAGCGAGACATCATCTCACAATAAGATTATGATCAAGATCTACACAGGCACCTGAGTAATTCAATCCAGCTGAAAGCTAAGAGTACCTCTACAAGAAATATAAAAAAGGCTTACACTCTGTGAAAAGCATGCTTCACACCTCTTCAATAAGTTTTGAGAAACAAAAATATAGCCCTTAAATGTTTGGAATAATTACTCACATATTCTTTCATGAATGTCTAAATTTTCAGCAAGTCTATTGACCCTCTTGTTCCTATTTCCTATCCTCTCATAATGCTGGTCCACTTCTGTCTGAAGTTTCCCCTTCTTTACTTCTTCTCGTGTTATTTCAGACTGCAGTTTCTTATCTTCCTTATCGAGCTGATTCAACTTTGAGTACAGCTGCAATTGAAATCAATAATATTATACCACAAGACACAAAACTGTCTTTATAATACAGTATGATTCAGGAGGAATAGTAAATATTTTAGAAGTGGTAGTATGGACTATCATGAGTACAAAGTTCATACAAGCAAGTGTCCAATTTTCAATGGGTGTGGAGATACAGCAGTTTGAATATGTATAACAAGCATCACTACAGCAAAAAGTAAAAGACAATTTCAATTATTTAATGATTACGTACATTTATAGCTTATGTATGTGCTTCAACAGTTTAATGCACTTTACCACTTTATTGACAACAGTAAGTATTGCTCTTCTGAGGTCATCTTGTAATTCTTTTATGAGAGCAATGCTATTCATAATGACAGCGACAAATTCGTCCCTCGTGTTTACTTTGTTTTTGGACACTTCGCCTTTCATCCATCTCCACAGACAAAAACGACAGAAGTAAGACCTGGCTGGCCAATGTACGTGATCAATCATTTGGGGAATATGAGATTTAGATTGTATGTCACCTGACGGCTAAAATGTACAGGGACTCTGTCATGCTGGAAAAACATGTCCATTCATGTAGCAAAAGAGACAACAAACAGATGTTTCTCTACACCCATTACGAACAGTGCTGCCCTCAGACACACTCAGAAGAGATACATGTACTCTATACACAGTCAATAGTATGTGGTCATTCCTCTTTCCTTCTTTCCACTTGTGTTTATTATTTATTTATTTAATCTGACAGGATTAAGGCCATAGGACCTTCTCTTCCACTCTACCAGATAGCACGTACAAACACAGCAAATACAAACAATGATAGTAAATAACAAAAATTACATTAAATTCCAATAGAAGATCAACAGGATCACAAAGGATTACACTACGATAGGTATAAATCAGTTTCGACCTGACATTTAGATAAATATTATCCTTATTTTTAATATACCTCTTATTAGAGAGTAATTAATAAAAGGATTTTTGTTGAATTGATCATTAGAGAAGAGAGGATTTCCTCTATAAATGGGGTATGAACCTATTAGCTTCATTTAGCTTACTTTTCTAATATAATGTTTGGTTTGGAATACATTTTGGTGTACTGACAGAATGATCAAATCAACCAATCTTCTTAATGTATCCAGCTGTTTGCTGACAACATAAAGTCCACTATAGTCCACTGCAGTCTATTCAGTTGTTGTTTTTCACGAGAAATGAGGGGTATTTTGATCGGTGTTCATTATATACATTTTGGTGTATGGTGCACAAACATTTTTTATATTTTAGGAAATAGTTTGATTCTGTTAGATGTAATAAAGGTAATTTTTAAGGCTTGTTATGCATAACATTCAAACAGCTGTATCTCCGTACCCAATGAAAATTATACACATATTTATATGAATTTTTATACTCAGAACAGTCCCTACTACCACCTCCAAAAATATTTATTATTCCTCTTGAATCACACTGTACATCATAATGACTATTTTTCCAAAGATTTTTATTACTCTCCAACTTTCAACTTTCAACTGAATATGAAACCATAAACATCAGACTTCACTACAAGAAGGTAACCACTTAACTGTTAATAATACACAGAAGTCATATCATTAAATACATAAAGTAATTTTATTCACGACTTTGCCCTCTTAAGTAAGGGATACAAAATCTGTTCATAAAAGTAGAAACATTTTTTTTTCTGTCCGATGGTGGCTATCTGACTTTGCGTCATTCATCCAATCATCCCCATCTATGAGCGACATGCTGAAGCTGTAGTTCTTTTTGCCACTATAGGCATTGCCCTTGGTGCACCATTGAAGGTAAACTACAAAGTGTCACATGATCATGATTAGTGGAGCAGCAGTGTAATGCTGATCTTTGTTCGCCACAAATTCCACTTCGACCCAATAGGATTCGAACCCAGGTTACCAATATGAAAAAATTGGTGTTCTGGCAATCCGGTTACCAGTGTGCCAATAGAAAAATATAGTGCATATTTTCCATTGCAAAAGACCGAAGCACTACATGCTAACTAATCGTGTAAAAACTATCTGTAAAATAACATTATGAACTTACATTATTTCGTTCAATTTGTTTCACTTTCATTTCAGAATTGAAGTTCTCAATGACTTTGTTCAGTTCCTCTGTAGTGCCTTGGAATCTAGTTTCTATGCTTTCCTCCAATTCGTGCTCATTTCTCTGTACTCCTTGCAACTCAGTCTTCTTCTTTTCTGCGTATTTTAGGTTAGGACACAAATTAATTACGTAATATGTGTAGACTTTAATTTTCGTTTCCTGTATCTTAGACAGGCTTAAGATGTATGAAAGATAAAAACAACTCAAGAAATCACGCACACACAGAAATTACATATTACTCCTAAATTCAGCTCTGCCTGTTAAACATTAAGATCCTTTAACTTTTATTGATGATATACATATCCTTAAAATAGCATTCTTATTCTACACACAAAATCCATACACACATTACATTACAAAGCCTGTATACACATTAGAAAAGGCGCAACGTATCTTTTAGGAATCCAAAACATCTGTATGTGTCCCTCCGTGGTCTCTGCATAGTCGAATGCACAGCCATGTTCTCTTGTTCATGTTATCCAACATTCTTAAGGTACAGTCACATGTCGCTACTTTTGCAGAAATGTAGTACAAAAACTGCGCAACTCTCATACTGCAACATGTGAACAACGGTACAACGTGAAAAGTAGCGGCTGTCAAACCTGCTGCCCGCTACTTTTTCATACTGCGCGCAGCTTAAAAGTAGCGACGTGTGAACAGGGCTCTCAGGGTTGCAGCCGCAGCATTTTTGTTATCGGTTTTGTTGAAACTTTTGCTGTGGTTGCGACCATTGTTGCCACCCAAATGTGCCAATGATACTTTTATTGTTTGGATATAATTTAATGTTAGACGTGATGAAAATGAATTATTTGTAACAGTTGTTATTAAATGCATAACACAGTCTGAGCATATTTGCTGACGATATAATTCATTTTTTTAATTTTCCGTAGCGTAGTTTCAAACAGGAGGGTTGCCAACATTGATTACGTGAATATGCTGTTGGTTATCATTTAAGTATATAGGCGTTTTAAAGCTTTATAGTAAAAATAATGCCAATTTCTGAATACTAGTTAGTACAGAAAAGCAAATAATAGGTAAGTAAGCTTTCGCATGAATTTCTTAATAATGCGAACATAACCACAAAATGTATATTGAGAAGTCAACACGGAGATGGAAACCTGCAGCATGACTGCGGCTGCAAAAGTAGCGCCTTGTGTGTGAACACACTCGCAACCACCAGTTGCAACCTTTGCTGCACTCGGGTTGCGCAGCATGAAAATTAGCGTGCAGCACGCTACTTTTGGCTTACGTGTGAACACGACACACAACTTTTGCAGCTGCAGTACAAAAGTTGAGCAGCAAAAGTAGCGACGTGTGACCGTACCTTTAGGGTCACTGTCAGGAGAGCTTGTGCACTGCATTTTCCAGTTCATCAGCGGAAGCTGTGGTAAATCGCGAATTCATCAGAAAACATTACCTTTGCCTGCTGATCCGTTATTGAAAATTGTTGCAACATCCAACCACAAGCATCCACACGTCTCTCCAAATCACCATCTGATAATTCATTAACATTCACCGGACACCAACATTTCAATTTCAGGTCCAATTTCATGTGTTTCCACGTGGTTGATTCTGGTATTTCCAACTGAGCAGCACGATTCAGTGTGGATTTTACCGGAGATTGCTGGACAGATTGTGCCATGTCTGCACAACGTTCAAGCCCTGTGGATGGCCTTCCACTTCTCAGCGTGTCACAAACACTGCCCATTGTGAATAGCTTTCTTTTCCCACAGCAACAAAGTCTTCTGTGTTGGTGCTTCCTTCTCATATCGCGCAACGAAATCGTCCATGACATTTTTCATTGCTTTGCCATATTTGATGCTCATGGACCCATACAGCAGCCACCAAACATTCCTCAATCGTGTCAGCCATTTCGTCAACTAACAATCTAGTGCCTTGCATTCCAATTCCCAGAGCATCAACAATGGACATCATAGTGCCAACCTCACCAACATGAACATGGCATGTCAGCTTGAATTTAATGTATGTAATGTAATTTAATTTAAGGAAAGTGTATAATTTGTAATGTGTATACGGACTTTGTGTGCAGAGACTGTATAAAGAAATATAAATTAATATTCTGAGCAAACACATCTAGAAAGTAAACAATTTTATCTTACAAAAAAAAAAAAATCTCTTCAGAATAATGGTGAAGGTGTACATAAAAGGCAATCACGTTAAAAGGTTTTCCAAAATTTAGAAATCTTGACCTTAACTTGTGACCACAATGTGACACCAGGCTTGTGATGCTAATGGGTTTAATATTCTGAAATTCTTCGGGTGACAAATGTTTCCTGTGATGATGCCTGATTCGGCTTAGATCTGCACAATCCAGCAATATGACTCAACCTCCATCTCCCATTTCCTGTGAGTTGGGTCATTACTAAGGCCCAATATGAGTAGGTGCTTATTTAGATGGCAATGTCCAGTCAAAAGTCCAGTTACCCATGTTAAGATTCTCCTTTCCAAAGTGAGAAGTTGTTTAGCTGAGCCAGGTTTTGATTCTCCAACAAAGAGTTCAGCCTGTCTCATAGCTGTTGCAAATATAGCTGAGTCAGGTTTTGGTTCTCCAACAAAGAGTTTACCCTGTCTCATAGCTGTTGCAAATTTAGTTGAGTCAGGTTTTGGTTCTCCAACAAAGAGTTTAGCCTGTCTCATAGCTGTTGCAAATATAGCTGAGTCAGGTTTTGGTTCTCCAACAAAGAGTTTAGCCTGTCTCATAGCTGTTGCAAATTTAGTTGAGTCAGGTTTTTGTTCTCCAACAAAGAGTTTAGCCTGTCTCATAGCTGTTGCAAATATAGCTGAGTCAGGTTTTGGTTCTCCAACAAAGAGTTTAGCCTGTCTCTTAGCTGTTGCAAATTTAGTTGAGTCAGGTTTTGGTTCTCCAACAAAGAGTTTAGCCTGTCTCATAGCTGTTGCAAATTTAGTTGAGTCAGGTTTTTGTTCTCCAACAAAGAGTTTAGCCTGTCTCATAGCTGTTGCAAATATAGCTGAGTCAGGTTTTGGTTCTCCAACAAAGAGTTTAGCCTGTCTCATAGCTGTTGCAAATATAGCTGAGTCAGGTTTTGGTTCTCCAACAAAGAGTTTAGCCTGTCTCATAGCTGTTGCAAATTTAGTTGAGTCAGGTTTTTGTTCTCCAACAAAGAGTTTAGCCTGTCTCATAGCTGTTGCAAATATAGCTGAGTCAGGTTTTGGTTCTCCAACAAAGAGTTTAGCCTGTCTCATAGCTGTTGCAAATTTAGTTGAGTCAGGTTTTTGTTCTCCAACAAAGAGTTTAGCCTGTCTCATAGCTGTTGCAAATATAGCTGAGTCAGGTTTTGGTTCTCCAACAAAGAGTTTAGCCTGTCTCTTAGCTGTTGCAAATTTAGTTGAGTCAGGTTTTGGTTCTCCAACAAAGAGTTTAGCCTGTCTCATAGCTGTTGCAAATTTAGTTGAGTCAGGTTTTTGTTCTCCAACAAAGAGTTTAGCCTGTCTCATAGCTGTTGCAAATATAGCTGAGTCAGGTTTTGGTTCTCCAACAAAGAGTTTAGCCTGTCTCATAGCTGTTGCAAATTTAGTTGAGTCAGGTTTTTGTTCTCCAACAAAGAGTTTAGCCTGTCTCATAGCTGTTGCAAATATAGCTGAGTCAGGTTTTGGTTCTCCAACAAAGAGTTTAGCCTGTCTCTTAGCTGTTGCAAATTTAGTTGAGTCAGGTTTTGGTTCTCCAACAAAGAGTTTAGCCTGTCTCATAGCTGTTGCAAATTTAGTTGAGTCAGGTTTTTGTTCTCCAACAAAGAGTTTAGCCTGTCTCATAGCTGTTGCAAATATAGCTGAGTCAGGTTTTGGTTCTCCAACAAAGAGTTTAGCCTGTCTCATAGCTGTTGCAAATTTAGTTGAGTCAGGTTTTTGTTCTCCAACAAAGAGTTTAGCCTGTCTCATAGCTGTTGCAAATATAGCTGAGTCAGGTTTTGGTTCTCCAACAAAGAGTTTAGCCTGTCTCTTAGCTGTTGCAAATTTAGTTGAGTCAGGTTTTGGTTCTCCAACAAAGAGTTTAGCCTGTCTCATAGCTGTTGCAAATTTAGTTGAGTCAGGTTTTTGTTCTCCAACAAAGAGTTTAGCCTGTCTCATAGCTGTTGCAAATATAGCTGAGTCAGGTTTTGGTTCTCCAACAAAGAGTTTAGCCTGTCTCATAGCTGTTGCAAATTTAGTTGAGTCAGGTTTTTGTTCTCCAACAAAGAGTTTAGCCTGTCTCATAGTTGTTGCAAATATAGCTGAGTCAGGTTTTGGTTCTCCAACAAAGAGTTTAGCCTGTCTCATAGCTGTTGCAAATATAGCTGAGTCAGGTTTTGGTTCTCCAACAAAGAGTTTAGCCTGTCTCATAGCTGTTGCAAATATAGCTGAGTCAGGTTTTGGTTCTCCAACAAAGAGTTTAGCCTGTCTCATAGCTGTTGCAAATCTCCAGGCTCCTAGTAATCCTTTCATCATGTCCTTCTTTAGAGCCTGTTTGATTATGTATTTAGAGATGACAACATAACGTTCTGGGCCACTTTGACTCTCACATACTCAATTTTTTTTTTTTTTTTTTCAAATTTAAATACACAATTATTACAATCAGGAAATTCCAAAAATACATATTAAATATAATAGAAACAAAAATACATTAAGAAAACAACTATTATAGACATCAAACAAGACTGAACATCTATGTTAAGATATCAATATCAATTAATATCAAGAATGAACATGTTAAATATTTAAACAAAACATAAATATAAATTAAAGAATTTAACCCAGTATGAGAGCAAACACTCATGGTCGGGAGTTCAAAACCACACTATAGATAAGCAGAAAGAAGAAGGAAGACGAAATAAACAATTAATATAAGTAATAAAATAGCACAGATTACAAAAACAAGAGCCTGTATGATAAAAAAAACGATCACAATTGAAAAAGTATATAACCAATATTCACAAGTAAATAAGACTAATAATTAGCAATTAATTATCTAACCTTATGTCAAGTTCCCTTAATAATTTCTTTAATTAAGAGTTTAACTTCGGAATATGTATAAGAACTTTCTTGCGTTAAATTTTAACGTACCTTGTTAACATGTTTCAACCTATGCGAAGGTATGTTAAAATTCAACACAAGAAAGTTCTTATCATACATATAAGGTAAGTTAAAATTTAACACAAGAAAGTTCTTATCATACATATTCCGAAGTGATACAGTGTTAAAAGTTGTGTAATCAATATGTATAAGAGTTTAAATTTAATCATACTGAAGCTAGTTAAAACAGGGTGCCGGTACTGAGAAATTAATTTGTTTTATAGTTTGAAGCCATTGTTGAAGCCATGTTTCATACCAGCAGCCGCTGAACTTTTGGATTCTGTGAAATGAAATAATGTGTTTCTTTTTGTATTATAATTATGCCAATATGTATGTTATTACAATGTACCGAAGTACATGATATTTCCATGCAGAAATTCTGTGTCATCATGTGATAAAGGATGAGTGGAACGGAGAAAAATTCTCTAATCCTCTCAGTTTAGGTTCCACCTCTTAGGTTCCCTCTAGCGGCATCGGAATGGGAATCCGGTGTGGCTTAGTGGATAGAACGTCAGCATGTAGAGCTGAAAACCCGGGTTCAAATCCCAGTGCCGGAGAGAATTTTTCTTCGTTCCATCCATCCTTCACCACATTATGCCAATATGTGTTGAAATTTTTCTTGTTCTTATGAAAGAAAGTTAACAATGTATATTTATACATCTGCTCCAATTTTTGAAAACGTTAAAATCCAAATAAAGAAGTTTAGAAGGGTAATCAATAGACTTTTTCACACAAGTTTTGATTATTCTCTTTTGTAGTAAATCCAGATGCTTTCTTATAGATTTAGAAACATTGCCCAACCGACACTGCCATAACATAATACAGATTGCAACAAGGATAAATAAATAAATCTTAAAATATTAATAGGGAAGTAAGAACGAAGTTTAACAAATCTATGCATAATTTTGCGTAATTTATTACATAAAAATGCAATATGTATCTCCTGTCTAAGGTGCTGGCCAATTAGATTCCAAGATATTTAACTTTAATAGAAACGGTTAAACATGGACAGTCACAATTTAGAGAAATTGTAGAATTAGGATTGTGAATTTTAATATTGTGAATATAGTCATGATGTATGGCATTGTGTTGATGTTAGTGAAAAGGATATAACTGTTGTTTTAGAAATATTTAAAGATAGTAATTTGAAAATTAAAAGCTCACTTCACATATAATCAAAATTTCGTGACAAAAATACACTAAAATAATCTTTCATGCAGCACAACTAACTGGCAAAGTGGCTAATCCATGCACAGATAATCGAGAGTTTGCTGTATTACACAATTATCTTAAAGCTTTCAGAGGTCCCAAAAAAGAAAAACATTTCTGCTCAACTGATGAAACTGTTAATTGTTTATGTTTGTAAACTAAATTAATCAGTAATTAATATAAAGTACTTGCATACCTTTTTCAGTGATGAGTTTCTGGATGTGGCCTTCTTTTTGGCGAAGCATTTCTAAGCGTTCTGTAATGGGCTTCAACCTGTTGTTATATTTCTCAATCTGATCCTTGTTCACGTTCATGCGGTTTGTTGCTTCGTTGAGCTCATTTTTCTTTGAGTTTACCTCTTCATTAACTTTTTCGAGATGCTCAATGTCATTGTTGACGAGCTTCAAATCTGTGGAAAATACAAAAAAAGCAGCTTGGTATGGTATGGTATTTATGGGGGGGAGGAGGAGGGGGGTTCAATTAATGACAATAGCACTTCAATCCCCCAGGATTGCTCTCAACATCCTTTCAAGAAGACATAATGTAATAAGAAGCTTACGTAAAAATAAAAACAGTAGAGCTTTGATTATTGTCGATAATTAATTCCACAAAGCTGTGACAGTTATTAAAATGACGGTAATCAGGGCCATGTTTTTTTTTTTTTTTTGTTATAAGCAATAAACGTAATGTGTGATTGAGAGATGCACCAGGTATATGTAGGTTTTATCATAACTGTAACTGAGTTATGACAGTAAATTTCTCACGAATTTTCGCGAAAATTGATTGTTTCTGCAATAAAAACGAAAAAGGCCCTTTTCTTATTATTTTAAAGAAATATAGCATATTACTTTTGAAGATGTTAGCTGCAAAAGAATATGGAGAATATTATCTGGGAATTCTGTTATTCTCATTAATGGCCTATGGAACTTACAGACATGTTATACATATTGTGACAGCCACGTGAGATTCAATCTCACTACCGGCAGAAAAAGGGCTAGGTCGGCCGTGGTTCGGGTGGGTTGCACTCGCATCTGCTTCCTGGGGCATGTGCTGTGGCATAGAGAGGAGAGGGGAGAGAACGACTGCGGCAGAGAGGAGAGAAATCCAGATTATTCGAGAGTGCTATCTCTGGACACCCATGGAAATTTCTCGTAACTATGGTTTGGTTATAAATATGACACGCAAATGAACTTGAGGAGCAGTTTAATTAGTTGCAGTGTTGTTACAGTCAGTGGACAGCAAGTCAGCCAGTCTTGTGTAGCAGTGAAGCCAGCTTTGAGACCGGAGTTCGACTTGAGTTGTGTCTGTAACTGTGGAGCCGGAAGTCCTGAGTTTGAGTGCAGTGAACCGCAGTTGGGGGACCTGAGTTCGAAGTTCAGCGGATTGTCTCTGTAGGTCTGGGGTTCGAGATACTGTGAACTCGAGTGACTGAGCTAGAAGAACTAGCCAAGGCAAACGAACTGTGAACTGAGAACCAACAGTTCTGATTTGTAAATAGTGCTTTGTGAACATTAGTTAAGATTAACAGTTCATTGTTGTTCTCAATAATCCAAGTAAACTGTCATTGTCGTGTGGAGTGCAAATCCATTGTTGACGGGAGTAGAATTAAATTGTAGAAAGTGATTATTATTGTTGTAAGAATAAAACTACATTATTGTTTTGAATTTTAAAGTTACACTGGTGTCAGAGAAGGAGAGAAATTTCCACGGGTGTCCAGAGATAGCACTCTCGAATAATCTGGATTTCTCTCCTCTCTGCCGTGGTCGCTCTCTCTCCTCTCCTCTCTATGCCACAGCACATGTCCCAGGAAGCAGATGCGCGCGCAACCCGCCCAAACCACGGCCGACCTAGCCCTTCTTCTGCCGGTAGTGAGATCGAATCTCACGTGGCTGTCACAATATAAACAATATCTTAGTGAAGAATTTATTAAGGAGAATAGGAATGGAGTTCTTGCAGACACAGGAAAGCTTCTTACCATCAGCAATTGTTTTCTTCTTCAATCTAATATGTTCCAAGTACTTGTTATGTTTTGTTGCATCGAATATATCATCAAACTTTTCTTTTACTTTCTTTCCTTCATCTAAGGGCCTGTAACCAGATAAAATATAATTTATTACAATAAAAAATACAGGTAATATACGACACTACTATAAGTCAAATGTAAGAATATAAGGGCACGTTCATATAGACTTCAATACACAGCTGAACAGAAGCTGCAGCTTTTATCTTGTGTCAGAATAATTCCACAATTCTGAGATTATCTTCTTCTGCAGAGCGAACATCGGCAAATATCGAACTTCGCCATACTCAACAAATCTGAACCAAACATAGCGCCTGTAATGCACGATGCTAGTTCAAATCCCTGGTCGGCCAATCTCATGTTTTTTCATGGTTTTTCTCAGTCACAAAGGCAAATTCTGGATTGTAAATTGACATATCATGATTCACAACAGTCTCAATCCCCACTATCATAAACATTACTCAAAATCTAAAAAAGTTACATGAATACAAGCCATCTATAACACACGACAATAGAAACAGGAATTCAACAATAGTAAAAACAGCCTACTGAATACCCAAAGACCCTACAGACGCGATATGAGCATAGCTCTTAAAGCATCTATAAATAAACTTAAATAATAATAATAATAATAATAATAATAATAATAATAATAATATTTTTTTTTTATTTTATTGGGTTATTTTACGACGCTGTATCAACATCTAGGTTATTTAGCGTCTGAATGAAATGAAGGTGATAATGCCGGTGAAATGAGTCCGGGGTCCAGCACCGAAAGTTACCCAGCATTTACTCGTATTGGGTTGAGGGAAAACCCCAGAAAAAACCTCAACCAGGTAACTTGCCCCGACCGGGATTCGAACCCGGGCCACCTGGTTTCGCGACCAGACGCGCTGACCGTTACTCCACAGGTGTGGACTATAATAATAACAATAATAATAATAATAAACTTTAACACCGAATATGTTATAATTGAGATGGTTAGAAGCAAAGTGGTGTACGTGACATTTCTAAAAAACTGATTTAAGTGCATCCAGGGTAAACTAAAGCATTTAAAATTTCAGTGGTAAAGGTATATTTTAACCACTGCACATATTAACATTCAAAATTAAAACTTCACGGAATTTACGAAAGCTTAGTAACTTTTAATCACATTTTCTCGAAAGTAACTTAAGTGCACTTACACCTCTTTACTTCTGACCACCTCAATTGACATGAATATTACAAAAAAAAACAATAAAAATACAAATAAAAACCAAGTATATCAATGACAAATTCCCCCTCCTCCTTACATATTTTTATGAATTCAAAGCACAAAACATAATATTCTGTCCTGTAACAAAAAGAGAGATCTCCAATTGGGCACACACAAATTCATAAATTATTTATAATTACATATCAAATATATAACCAGTATATCTCACTCACTCACCATGCTGAATCTTCTTGGTGACAAAATATCACATTGTTCAGGATTGATTTTGACACACCAAGAGCAGCAGACACCTCCAAGTCTATGTCCAGACATCGACCACTGATATCAGCACGCTAATTCAACAACAAACATGTGGCAAACAATATACAAGCACAAAATTATCTTTTCTGGAGTGATCACGTAAAATTCGCATATAAATTAAATATAAAACTTTCTTATTACAAACTTAAAACTTTAGAAGTGTTAAAACTATTAAAAAAAAAAAAAAAAAAAAGTAATATACCTTACTGACAGACAATACCAATTCGACACTGGTGTAGTGTCATCGTCAGTGTCTCTTGAACTACTGAGGCTTTGGTTCGTCTTACATTTTGGTTATTATGGTGGTGGGAGGGGGGGTTGTTTATATGTTAAGGTTACTAGATGTCCCCAAAATGTCCTCAAATTGAATAATTTTTCCCAGATATCTCCGAATTTCCATGGTTAATTATTAATATCGTTTAATGATCCTTGTATATTCCTGTGTTCAATTTTGCTAATGCAACTTGGCCGCTTTTTCATGATGCCAGAATTAAAACTGAAGATGAGGATGAAACTGCAGTCGAGTCTTCCTTGTCATCAAAGTTAATAAAAACTGAACTCCAGGAAAGAAGATCCTTTTATTCCATCATCAATGAAGTAACTTTTGGACATCTTTATGAAGTAGCTCTTAGTTCACAACAGAATTCTTAGTCTCTCTCATGAATTTTATGGAAATGCTGTTGAATATCCCAGTGCCTGGCTTATTCATTCACAAGATAAAATATCTGCCATGTTTGCTATCTTAATCAACTTTAACATCACCTGTCAGGAATTTGCTGAAAAAATGGGATCCAGAGAAGACTTGCTTAAAAAAAATTAATTCTTCTAAAAACAGTAATTCAGTCTTTATATAGAATAAGTATCGATATTTTAATTTTTTAAATTGTTGTTGTTTTCTAATGCCGGGCGTTTGACAATAAAGTCATTTGACCTCTTGCACTCCAATATTTTTCAAAGATATTAACATGACCAGCCACTGAAGCACAGATTTTGAGGTGTTCCGAATCCATTTCTTGGTTTGAGTTGCACAATGGGCAGTTAGGGGACTGATATATTCCAATTCTATGCAGGTGTTTGGCCAAACAATCATGGTGTGTTGCCAATCTAAATGCAGCTACAGACGATTTGCGTGGTAAATCGGGAATTAACTGTGGATTTTGATGCAGAGAGTTCCATTTTTTCCTATGGGATTGTGTTATCAAATTTTGTTTGTTGAAGTCTAAGTATGTAGATTTAATGAATCTTTTCACAGAATAATACGTAGATTTAGTAACAGGTCTGTAAGTAGCAGTGCTGCCCTTCTTTGCTAAAGCATCCGCATTCTCGTTTCCCAGGATTCCACAATGGGATGGTATCCATTGGAATACAATTCTTTTATTGAGTAATATTAATTGAGAGAGCATTTTAGTTATTTCTGCTGTTTGAGATGAAGGTGTGTGTTTAGAGACTATTCATAGAATAGCTGCTTTGGAGTCTGACAATATAACTGCATTTTTAAATTTACTGATGTGGCATAGAAGATTCCTGAGACTTTCACTTATTGCAATGATTTCTCCATCAAAACTTGTTGTTCCATACCCAAGAGATCTATAAAGTGAGAAGAGACACTCCAATTCTTTAAATTGTGAAAACAATATAACAGAATGGCAAACTAACAGAAATGTTAAAAGTATTTTTTTATATGTCGATATTTGTCCTCTGAAATTGTGAAAAAACTCTGGTAACCGTATCGTATGTTGCAAGGGGAGCTGAAGGCTCAACAAGAGACACTCATGATGGCACTACACCAGTGTCAAAACGGTACTGTCTGTCAATAAGGTATATTATCTTTTCTTTTTTAATAGTTTTAACACTTCTAAAGTTTTAGGTTTTAAGAAATTTTATACTTGAAATAAGTGTTAAAGTGAACATCAAAGACAAGTATACATGGAAGACAGATTAAACCTATTTGTGAACAGGTTATTAAAAGAAACAGAGAGAAGTATTCTGAAGATTAATAAAATAAAAATAGATTAACTCCACCATGATTAAGCTTCTAACTTTACAATATTATTTCCTGCAGAGTGTGCTCTATTATAGGTCATTCGTTATCTCGTAAAACCAAATGCTTGCGTGTGCCATAGAATACACAGGGTGGGTCATGGGAACCTGACGATTTAAACATAACAAATTAACAATATAAGACAAAATTAAAATTTTAATGCTGTTATATAACAATAGGTTATTGAATGCCATTTTGGAATGTGATCTCATTTTCTAAATAGCACACCTCTTAAATGCCCCCACCACTTAAGATACATTGCTGCAGTCTGTCATGGACATTCTGTATCGCTGATTGCACCATGTTGTTTGGTATGGCTGTGATTTTCTCCTGTATAGCCTCCTTGAGTCCATTAATGTCCCTTGGTTTCCTAATGTTCACTTTAGACTTGAGATAACCTCAAAGGAAGTAATTACATACTGAAAGATTGGGAGAACATGTGGGCCATGGAATGTCTCCTCGTGTGGAAATCACATGGTTTGGAAACATTTCTTTAACCACTGTAATGAACACGTTGGCAATGTGGGCTGTAGCCCCCATCTTGTTGAAACCAGATGTCGTTGAGATAAATCCCACAATAATGTAGCTCTGGAGTAAGTAAGTCCTCTAACATCTCTATGTATCGATCAGAAGTCACTGTAACAGCTTTATCATTCTCTTCGAAGAAATAAGAACCTATGATTGCAATTTTCTTTCGTTCTACCAGTTGAATCAATTATCAAATTAGGTGTTGCCGTTTTCATGTACAAAGTTATTAACAATTTAATACATACTTATTTAACAAGACAAAAAGACAATATATTTTTTTCTCAGCATACCTCAGTAACTTATGGAACGAAAGAACTTAACCATTTTTTAACAACAACTTTTAACCAACTTCCTGTAGAATAAAGAAGTTTACCAAATTGCCGGTGTTTTAAGAATTGTTTAAAAATACGTTTTTGGGAAGATAATTTATTTTAATTCTCGGTTGATTTATTTATTTCATGGTTTCAAACTTTTTCTTCTTTCTGGCCAAAACTTTATGTCATCATATTATTTGTTCTTATTTTGCTTTCTTTCTTTAATAAATTCTTGTGTTATTGTTTGTTTTCACAGACTGTGGTTTCATGACTTTTCAATTACATTGTATAACATATGTATGTATTCTTGTATAGCCTCTACATATGACTTATACTCGTAGGGGCATACTCAATAAATAAATAATAAAAAAAAAAACTGGCAACGCCATACCAGACTGTTACATGTGGACTATGAAGGGGGCACATATGAAGCTGTTGTGGATATTTATAAGTTCAATAACGAAAATTTTGTTTGTTCACTGTGCCATTTACATGAAAGTGTGCTCCATCACTCATTAACAGGACCATTTCATCAGCAAAAACTTTGAGAAATTTTCACAGAATGTCATTCGATTTGCTTTATCATGATCATTTAACTCTTGAACCACAACCATCTTGTAGGGATGAAAATTTAAATCTTTATGCAGAATTCTTCTCAAACTGGTACATGATAAACTAAGAAAGCAGCGGGATGAGCGACAAGGGCTCCTTACTATTGCCTGACTGACTCTTTCGATGTTTCATGGTATTCTCACAGTGTGTACAGAACTTGGAGATTTCTTCTTCGTTGCAGAAGCAGTTGATCTGAAGTTCTGTATCCATAACTTCATAGTGTTCCTGCTAGGAATGGCACAATGACGTGGAACGTTGAAATAATCGTTGTGTAACGGAAACTGAGTCAGCATTTTTAAAAAATGTTTCCACCACAAAAGCACAATGTTCAGCATTCCATAGTGCCATTTTTACAACAATAGCATACATTGCACGTGCGCATAACAACTCACGTACTCACTTATATGTCATTGTTACCAACTTATTGTATGAAAATTCGTCAGATTTCCTTGGCCCACCCTATAGTAAGAACCTTATGGTGGGGATAAGTGAGCTTGGTTGCTACACCCAGAAGCGTAGTGAGAGAGAGAAGCTTCTCAGTCCACTTTCTTCTTCCCCTGACGCATAGGTAGGTTTTATGAGATACCAAATGGCCTATAGTAGCTCTTATCTTGTTTTAAGGCTTCTGATGCTAACACTGCTTCCGAGAATGGACACTTCCCTTTCCCTGTCATTGTTGACAGATGCAATCTAGTTTTTAAACTCAGCAAGAGATTTACCTCACCAGTACGAGTCACCTTACTCAAGGTGGAGTCTCGTGTTTTGAACTCCAACTTCTTCAACTTCTGAGTGAGTTGCATAATGCGAGTAACTACCAATTTGCTCCCTTTAGGGTCCATAAACTGCAACACGATACGCCCATGAGTCTGCAAAAAGATTTAATCCACATCAACAAGTATTATAAAACAATTTCAGATAGATATAAGACGATTCTCAAAACATTGCACCTTATGTTTTCCACAGGGTTCAGTATTTTAAGATGCTGTTTTATGGACATTTAAATAATTCAGAGAGCATGTCAAATGACGCAGATGATCTTTCACACAGACGAAATGTAGCCAAGATAATAACACTGATTTTTGGGAGAAATGAACGGTAAAGTTCAAAAAACATTTTAAGGAGACTAGCAAGAGTAAGGCATCTGTCCTGCTTCTAGGATTTGTTTATTCAGTCATTTACCTGCAGGGTGATTCAGTAAAAGTGTGCAAAAAATAAGCAGTAAACAACGGTAGTTCTCCAGAAAATTTTAAGATGGGAAACTTGAGGTCTGCAAAGTCAGGTTAAGGAGATATGAGCTTAAACATATCTTATTATTAGGGACCGCATTTGTAGGTTTTTACCTATTTTTTTCCTTGCTTCTGAACTCTTAATTTCTTCAATACCTTTCCGAATCATGATCATAGGAGTCGTATATGTGAATTCT
Source organism: Periplaneta americana (assembly GCF_040183065.1). NCBI lineage: Eukaryota > Metazoa > Arthropoda > Insecta > Blattodea > Blattidae > Periplaneta > Periplaneta americana. Next base: position 30,937,901 of record NC_091124.1, on the reverse strand, counting down.
GTTCACCTTAAAAGAACCTAAATTGAACCTTAGTACCCAAAAAAAAAAACAATCCAAATTATTGTTGATAAGCATTATCCTGTATTTACTGCCTTATAGCCTATATTGAGTGAGAGTGAGAGAGAGAGAGGGGTTAGAGAGAGAGGGGGGGAGAGAGAGAGGGGGGGAGAGAGCGAGAGGGGGGAGAGAGGGGGAGAGAGAGCGCGAGAGGGGAGAGGGGGAGAGAGCGCGAGAGGGGGGAGAGAGAGCGAGAGGGGGGAGAGAGAGAGCGAGAGGGGGGGAGAGAGAGCGAGAGGGTGGAGAGAGAGCGAGAGCAAGAGAGGGAGGGAGAGAGAGAGAGAGTGAGAGAGAGAGAGAGAGAGGACTCTCAATGTGGAGGAGGCTGCCTCAATCCCTAAGGCAAAATCTGTACTTAGCAGTGTACTCCCAAAATATATTGAGTACAGGAATCTTTGCCGCCACAACTAAAAGATGCAATTGGTGTCATTGACTCGCTTCTACGTACCAGGACCCGTGGGTGAAGCCGTCACATTAAAACTGAAGGAAGTATTGCAGAGGAATCCAGGGTTAGAAAAAATGAAAAATGTATGCTCCACTTCCCAGGGGGAGAGCTTCAATTGTCAGTTACTGTGGGTACCTGCTGCAGTGGCAGCGATGAAATTTGTACCTATGACGTCATGTGCTGTCAAGAAAACCTTTTTTGTCCTACAAATGTATTTTGAGAGACAACAGAAAAAATTCTGTTGAAAATCTTGAAAAGTATTTGGTCCTATATTGCAATCAGGTACAGTACCAGTAAATAATGTTGTTTAGCTCGTTTGTTACTTTTTAAAAATAATTCTTCATCAAGTTTGAACAAATTTAATTCAAAAGTTGTGTGTGTACTATACAGTAGCGTGAACTTAATCCGAACATGACATATTTTTACATTTTCTGTCATTGTTGGCCTCACAGCTGCTCATACCGCTTTGACATCTGTAATACGTGTAATTCCATTGTTGAAGGACTGTCGTTATTATTTTTTTTATAATATGTTATATTTTGCCTGTCGTTTTGTACTTATAAGCATTTCAGTTGTGTTGAAGACTTAATACTGCAATCCTGTGTACATTCTGTCGTCTTCACAAATGGATACAACTCCACGAAAATGGTCTAAAATTATAACATTAGCAGAGCATTCTTCTATGACACAGAGGCAAATTGCTGCAGAATGTCACATCGGTTTGGCTACTGTTAATTCGATCATAAAACGATACAGGGAGATTGGATCCATCACACCCCAGAAAAAAGGAAACTGTGGCCGGAAAAGGAAGACTTCACCTGCAGATGATCGTTTAATTGTCAGGAAAAGTAAATTAAATCCTAGACTAACTGCTGTCGACTTAACCCACGAGTTAATGGCTACCACTGGGGCGAATATTCACGTCACAACAGTGTGGCGTAGGCTTTTGGAAGCTGGATGAAGGGCTCGTAAGCCTATTAAGAAGCAACTGCTAACCCCTGTTATGTGCAAAAAAAACGCTTAATGTGGGCAAAATTACATCAACACTGGACAGTGAATGACTGGAAGAATGTACTTTTTTCCGATGAGTCTCATTTCGAGGTCCACGGCCACTGTGTTTCTTACGTACGGAAAGGATCCGAAAAAGTAACAGCAGCTCATCTCCAACAAGCACCCAAATACCCCCTAAAGTAATGTTTTGGGGTTGTTTTACACATGAAGGGCCTGGAGCATTAGTATCTATAAAGGGAATGATGAATTCTGACAAATATATTCAATTATTGGAAACCAGAATCGTACCCCAGCTGCAAAAATCATTTCCGGATGGCAGAGGTGTGTTCCAACAAGACCTGGCACCATGCCATACGTCTCGAAAAACTACAGAATTCTTCAACAAGAAGAATATTCAGGTACTCCCCTGGCCAGGCAACTCACCCGACATCAACCCCATTGAGAACTTGTGGTCAATTTGCAAAAGAAGAATGCAAAAAATGGATTGTTCTACAAAGGAGAAGATGATTTCTGCACTCATTGGTGTATGGTTTCGCGATGAAGAAATGAAGAATATTTGTGGGAAATTAGTGGAATCCATGCCAAATCGTCTCAGAGCTGTTATTAGGAACAAGGGAGGCCACATAGATTACTGAGGTATGTCTTAGATCCTTTTTTTTATCCCATTTGAGTGTTTTTGCATAAGTAATTACGTTGTTCGGATTAATTTGCACACTACTGTACCTCTCATCTATTAAAAATTGAAATTTATGTAGTTATATCAAGGCAAATTATATTAGATAAAATGTTAATTGTTACAGTAATTTATTCAAATTACAAATAATGTTAAAGAGGAAGGAGCAAAAATTTCGAATCTTATAAATTTTCACAAATAGTTTGGTTCTTGAAAAATCTCACAACAGGTTCTCTAAATGATGATCAACTTATATTTAGTGTTTACATTTATTTACATGTAGGCAATTCATCATATGAAGCGTGCATTTCCAGAATGTTGTAAGTACCAATTTGTAAAGTTTACAGTAGGAACAAAAATAGTTTTACACAGGCATACAACGTTGTGACTTGCACAACCCGAATGTGCACTACTTTATTACTTGGGGCAGCACTTTCTTCATAAGCTTTCGTAATATTGTCAAACAGGGCACCTACAACTAATATATGCGAAAAAATAGATTCTCCCGGTTTTGGCACTTACAACGTTATGGAAATGCACGCTTCATATACTGTTTGTTGACCTATCGTTCACAAGGTGATTCTACTTATTTTACTTACATTATGACATTACAAAACATGGTATGAGTCAATGACAGACCCTTTCATAACATTCGAAGAGTTAATTGCAGTACATACAGTATGTCAACTAAGATTTTTAAATGATAGGCAAATAATTTTTAAGTGTAAATGAAATGTAAATACAGTATGCACCAAAACTAACAATACTGAAATTATTGCTCATCTGCTGTCCATGTTTCCCTAGTTTGACATATTGTAAATTTAATATTGGGGTTAGTGCTGCAATTATGGTTCTCACAACAGAGGAGAAGGTGTTTATCATCGAGCATTATTTCCGGTCATACGGAGTGGGGCGTCAGGATGGGCCGAGCTTGCGCCACGTTAACGAGCAGTACGAGGAGCGATTTAACAATGCGGCACCAAATAACACAACAATTATAGCTGTCGTCGAGAAGTTCTGTCGTACGTTATCAGCCTTAAGTTGCCTTGCATGTTACAAGGACTTATCTTGATTTTCAGAGTATGTTTGTATGACTGGAAATAATGCTCGACAATAAACACCTTCTCCTTTGTTGTTAGAATCATAATTGCAGAAATCAACACAACACTGAATTCACAATTTGTCAAATTATTGTATACAATAAATAAATACTTTGCTGCGAGGGAAACGTGGACACCAGATGAGCGATCATTTCAGTACTGTTTGTTTTAAGGCATACTGTAAATAAATAATAAATGTACCGTAGATAATATGGAAAGCAGTAGGCAATAGTGATAGATATCACTAAGTTCATATCTCCTTTATCTGACTTCGCAGACCCGAAGTTCCCCACCTTAAAATTTTATGTAGAACATCCCCTGTTTACTATTTAATTTTTGCACACTTTACTGAATCACCCTGTATATGTGCACTGTACATGAATGAGTATTACTCTCTAATGATCATCGTATTGTTTATAAAATTTCAGATTTATATCTCTGTCATGAGGGGGTAAAAAATACTTACTATACTGGAAGTGATTATATTGGCCTATAATTTTACAGTTAAATCAGGAAGAAGTAAAATTTACCTTTTGTATTAGAAGAGACTATGAGTTTTCTATGTGCATGAGAAGTTTCTGGGAGGAATATGATGCATTCATAATACAGTGGAGCTTCGATTATCATGGCCAAGATCCTAGATTAAACGAAATGCCATTTGAATATGCTTAGAATTAAAAAAAACCTGCATCAAATTTTTATTTCAGGAGCACCAGGATCTATGGGAGAGAAAGCTGGACATGTATCCATTTACTTTGAATGTAGTTTAACCAATACAATTTCAAAACAAATCCATAACACTGATGTGACAACTTCATTTTCTAAGTGCATGTGCACATTTCCCATTCAGTAGAAGAAATGAAAGACAATAATATTACAAGAGAAATTTCTGTTGTAAGCCGGTAAGTCCAAAAGAATTTCTCAGTGTAAATTTCAACCGTTTATTTAAGGTAGTGTAAAGTCTGTCTGTCATACAGGCAGATAACTTTTTCAGCAACTACTATGAAATAGGTGAGCATATTTGTTAATGTATGAAGAAGGAGGTACACTTTTTGTTTGTATAATTTTACTTAAAAAAATCCTCTCAATCTTAGGTTAGGTCCTTTGGAAATAAAAATTGGCATGCTTAATATATATTTCCTGTAATCAGTAATCACTAAGCAATTTTAATGTTTTTGAAAACCTAATCATGTAATTTAGAAATTAATTATGGTAGCATCAAGGAAGACTCGCTGTTTTCCCGATCAAGAAGTTGGATGATGTAATAGGCCTACCTATATGATGTCACGTTAGAGTTGAGCTTAAACGATATTTTCAAGTATCTGTGACAACTGTGACTGTGACAATTAAATATCTGTGACTTTTATCTGTGATTTTGTCACACCGATATTTTATATCGCTAAGTAAGCACAATATGCATGAATTACACCGATATTTTGTCACACCGATAAAAATTAACAGGAAATATTGAAGAGCAGTGCAATGTGAATACGATTTCTCTATACACGCCACACTTCAGGGGTTTATATGGGAAAATCCAACAAATAAATTATGTACATGTACCATTAACAAATAAATACTAATCTAACTGAACAGTAACATGTAAAAAGTTAACCAAGTATACCAAGAGGTTATATCGTAGTTGATTGTAGATATGGAATCAGATGATAATTTTTAATGTAGTTGGGTACGGAGAAATTGAGGTTATGTGATTATCCTAATCGTTTAAAAAATTGATCCTTTTTATTGTATATAATATAATCGATAAATTATTTCAAGTCGTGCATTAACATTATAATATTGAGTCAGAATAAAAATTAACGAAACATAAGTATTCGGAAAAACATTAGAAAATAATTACAGAACAAGACAGTTGTTCAGACAGGATATTACACAAGATAAAGTATTGGTAACCAATAGTATTATTATTATTATTATTATTATTATTATTATTATTATTATTATTATTATTATTATTTAAATCGTGTAATCACTATATCATTTATAATAAGATTTTGAAACTAGCGCTGAAGTAGTTTCGGCAATTTCAGATGTGAAAATCATTGCATTTATAAGGAATTTTTTTGTGGAGAGACAGTTCCTCAGGTTAAACTAGCGCTGAGGTAGTTTCGGTGATTTCGGAAGTGAAAATCGTTGAATTTGATTGTTTGTGGAGATGCAGTTGATCGTATATCCAAGGCATAACAAAGCCTAGACTAACCAAACCTAACCTGTCACAGATTCGTATATGCAAGGTGTATAAGGGGAATACGAAGGAAACTACCTCAAGGTTAGTTTAGCCAAATAAGTTTTATCTCGTTCGGTTTTAATTCTATAGGTGCTGTTGTCGGCTTGTGAGAAATGCTTCGAAAGTTCGGAAGAGCATAACGTTCAGTGACACGGAGTGAACTAACATGATTTACGTTTGATACCCCTTATTTTCAAATGTAATTAATTATCCCATTTATGTGTAAGTGTAGGTCTATTTTAAAAGTGTGCAAGGGCAATGAGAACGATTTGTTGGAGCAGTGTCTGCTAGATGTCAGATCTTTTTGGAATTTATAAAATTGACAATTTTTGCTAACTACCCCATATTATTATATATAAAAGTTGAAAATTACTTGCAAGTTGATGATTTTAACAATATCTAAATAAATGTAACTAAATATCAAGTTTAGAACATTGATTAGGCCTATTAATTGTGTGAAATAACACCCCACACGAGTACCAATGTTAGGAAGCACTGTGCGATTTGCTAAGAGTTAATAACCATAAACAACATACCGGTAATGAACTTATTACAAATAATTTTATTTTAAGTTTAATTATTTTAATTAATACTACCCTGCACTGTTCGTGTTAGAGCTATACATTAAAACTGGATCATACATAAATGAGAGAAGTACATGTAAAGTTATTAAAATAATGTAGGCTCCTGTAACTATTCTGTTTGTAATTAATAGTATAACTAAAAAAAATATTGTTACTGCGTAAAAATTGAGTGGAAAATACTTATACATTAATATATGTTCACAGTAATATGAAAATGTGAAGATCTCGGGGGAATATATAAAATATTTATAAAACATATATTCAGACTTAATATGAAAACAAAATGTCAGATTCATGATTATATTATTATAATGCCGCTAATAACTTTGCAACACATCATCACTTTGAAAAAAATAATATTGAATAAAATATCACGAAAAAATAATCAAATACCACCGCCCGATTGCTGTTATTGTCGCCCGATTGCTGTTATTGTATCATGCGCACGCGCAAACCCACGACGTAGAGGAGAAAATATCAGTCGCAGACGTTGCAATAGTCACAGAGTACTGAATACGGAGCAGATTTCGATAGCGATATTTTGTCACAGATATTTCGCGTCATCAGTCACAGGTTTATCTGTGACAAAAAAATACCTGTGACAAAATATCGGTTTGTGAAATATCGGCCATCTCTATGTCACGTATGTCCGCACATTATATTGCAAGAGGTTCATTGCCGCCCTCACATAAGCCCGCCATTAGTCCCTATCCTGAGCAAGATTAATCCATTCTCTATCATCATATCCCACATCCCTCAAATCCATTTTAATATTATCCTCCCATCTACGTCTCGGCCTCCCTAAAGGTCTTTTTCCCTCCAGCCTCCCAACTAACACTCTATATGCATTTCTGGATTCGTCCATACATGCTACATGCCCTGCCCATCTCAAACGTCTGGATTTAATGTTCCTAATTATGTCAGGTGAAGAATACAATGCGTGCAGTTCTGTATTGTGTAACTTTCTCCATTCTCTTGTAACTTCATCCCTCTTAGTCCCAAATATATTCCTAAGCACCTTACTTCAAACACCCTTAACCTATGTTCCTCTCTCAAAATGAGAGTCCAAGTTTCACAACCATAAAGAACAACCGGTAATATAACTGTTTTATAAATTCTAACTTTCAGATTTTTTGACAGCAGACTGGATGATAAAAGCTTTTCAACCAAATAATAACACGCATTTCCCATATTTATTTTGTGTTCCTCCCGAGTATCATTTATATTTGTTACTGTTGCTCCAAGACATTTGAACTTTTCCACCTCTTCAAAAGATAAATTTCCAATTTTTATATTTCCATTTCGTACAATATTCCCATCACGAGTCATAATCATATACTTTGTCTTTTCGGGATTTACTTCCAAACCTATCTCTTTGCTTGCTTCCAGTAAAATTCCCGTGTTTTCCCTAATCGCTCGTGGATTTTCTCCTAACATATTCATGTCATCAGCATAGACAAGCAGCTGATGTAACCCGTTCAATTCCAAGCCCTCTCTGTTATCCTGGACTTTCCTAATGGCATACTCTAGAGCAAAGTTAAAAAGTAAAGGTGATAGTGCATCTCCTTGCTTTAGCCCACAGTGAATTGGAAATGCATCTGACAGAAACTGACCTATACGAACTCTGCTGCACGTTTCACTGAGACACATTTTAATTAATCGAACTAGCTTCTTGGGAATACCAAATTCAATAAGAATATCATATAAAACTTCTCTCTTAACCGAGTCATATGCCTTTTTGAAATATTGCAAGTACTATATTAAGACAAATTGATAGTGGATAAGTATAGTAATGCAATCATTCGGATATTTATCATATTAGTTCCTTGTACTGCACAATATAAGTTTTAATTAATTCGTGATCTGTTTGCCATATTAACTGTAATAAGGTTAATAGCTAACTACTGAATTCAGTTCTATTATGTAACAATAAAGTCATATGTTTAATACCTTTGGAAGTATTTGATGTTAATTGTGCATAAATATAATTTTTAAGGGTTTGTTCATCAACGAATCCATAGCGTAATGACTATGATAGTGGTTCACTAAATGAAAGGTTCTAAGATTGAATCCTGGCATATTCAGAGGTAAGTAATGTATTCCAATTTAATATAAAGTAGTTAGTAGAATAAAATTGGTAGAGGGAGAAAGAGAGAAGTAAAGGAAAATATGTGAGGAAGGAAGTGCAGAGGAGTGGTGTAGGATTGGAGAAAGCAAAGTGGCATAAATTAATATTTTGGAGTATTGCCATCATGCAAATCAAGCTTTCAGGTATAACTCCCTATAAAGATAATTTGAATAATTTCGAGGGAAAAATTGTTCCGGGGCTGGGTATCGAACCTGGGACCTTTGTTTAAACATACCAATTATCTACCAACTGAGCTACCAGGGAACTCTACCAGACACCGATCCAATTTTTCCCTCTATATCCACAGACCTCAAAGTGGGATGACAACTGTCAAGCAACCAATACTGAGTGCACACTAACTCTGTGTGGCTTAAATTGTGGTTTTCTGTTAACGAACAGTGACGTGTATTATGCAAATCAAGCTTTCAGGTATAACTCCCTGTAAAGTTGATCTCAAGGGGAAAATTGTTCTGGGGCAGGTGAAATGAATCCGAAGTCAACAACGAAAGTTACCCAGCATTTGCTCGTATTGGGTTGAGGAAAAACCCCGGAAAAAACCTCAACCAGGCAACTTGCCCCGACTGGGATTCGAACCCGGGCCACCTGGTTTCGCGGCCAGATGCACTGACCGTCACTCCACAGGTGTGGATGCGTCTGAAAAATCAGCAACTTGAATCTTACTGAAATTACAAGCATAACGAAATTGTAATTTACAATTCATTTTAATATATCAATATGCCTGGTAAATTATTAATAAGTATTTAATGAATTTCAATCTTAAGGCATATAAACTTGCAAATGTTTATTTGCTATTTAATAACAATATATGAACGTTTTCGCCGTTTAGGGCATCTTCAGATATAACAGGTCCAGATAATATGTTTTGTTATATCTGAAGATGCCCTAAACGGCGAAACGTTCATATATTGTTATTAAATAGCAAATAAACATTTGCAAGTTTATATGCCTTAAGATTGAAATTCATTAAATACCTACTTATTAATAACGAAATTGGCCTCAGAATTATATTGATCTAGTTCCACCCTAGTACTGGACCGATTTATAGACGTATTCACGTCAAAACTGTGCAATATGCAAAATACATTAACTTACCTCCACCTTCCGTGAAATTTTTGGATCATGAACGAATGACTGTCCCTGCTTGGATCCAGGAGGCAGATCGCCAGTTACTGCGTATTTCAAGGATTCAATTATGGTAGTCTTGCCACATCCATTTTGCCCCAGTATGAGTGTCAGAGGTGAATAAAACTTAATTGTTTGATGGTCTTTGTCTTCTGGGCCAAAGCTGCGGATTCCTTGGATCAAGAGTTTATCTAATCGTGCCATTGTTAACACTAGAATAAATAAGATTAAAATAATTACAAATCTACACAAGTAAATGACATCTTGTCTTGTTTGCATGTCTCAGCACGTTTTATGCTTATGCTTGCCATGCAAAGAATGAGTCACATGAAATGCTAAAATGTTAGTACAGTCCTGATTATCCGGACTATATGGGCAGAGGGCAATCCGGAGAGCACTATGCGGGTTTGGGGGGGGGGGGGGGGAAGAAAAAAAAACACGCACGCAAAAACACTCTGTGTGTGGTGTGTGGATAAGCTTCAGGGCTTCTACCGCGTTGTCTTGGTGTTGGTGGCTGACGTTTCGACCGCTGTGTTGTGGTCATCTTCAGAGCAGTTGTTGGATAAGGAAATAGTCTGTGAGCTCGTATATATATATATAATAGTCTCGATGGAGGGAGTACTTGCGGTGATAGGTCGTAGGTTCTGTGTGTGTGTGTGTGTGTGTTTTTTTTTTTTTGTTTTTGTTTTATTTCATCATACAACATGTCCCATTACACAGAGTAATACTACATGCCTTGGTTTTCTTATTAGGATGTTATAAATATTTTTCTTATTTATATACTATGCAGTAATAATGGTTAATGTTCTGAAAGTTTGGCCAGTTTTATAGTTCATATTCATAAATAATACTGTTGTAGTCAAGAAAATATATATAAACACATCCATTATCTTATCATTTGATAAACACATCCGTTATCTTATCATTTGATAGCTCCAACTTATACAAATTACATTAAAAAAAAAAGCCATTTATAAATAGTACCAGCATATATATACAAGCTGACTACTTATAAGGAAATAACAGATATTATAGGAGCAGTCACTAAACAAATCTATTTGTCATACAATAGCGATTGGCCCTTCATGGGCTGTAGCACCATGAATTTACTTTTACTTTTTACTTTTTAGCGAATGCTATATCCAAACTGGATGACTAAAGATCACCAATGTTCACTATAGCTATAAGCAGAATTATTTCAACTAAGATGGTGTGCACACATAATGTTAAATAACGAAGAAGATAAATATGAGACAAAATTACAAATTGATACGGATAATATGTCGATTACATTTTAAAACCGATCTTATAATAAGGTAATGTAGGCCTAATTCAATTGGAAAATACTCCATCACTACATGAATAATATAGGCCTACATGCCCTATTAAAATAGATGTGGCTCTTAATAACGTAACAAAAGTTGATAATTAAGAACAAACACACACACGCCCACTATACAGGGTGTTTAAAAAATACGGAGCATAATTTCAGGTATGTATTTCCCACATGTAGACAATCAAAATAGTTCATCACAACATGTGTCCGGAAATGCTTCATTTCCGAGTTATGGCCTTCACAACATTGAAATTCACCGGAACGTTTTTCTTTCCGCAGGTCGTTGTCATTACAGAAGATGTTCAAAATTTCCACCTCCTGCTTGAATACAGACCTCACATCGATGTCTCATTGACCTGCGAACACGATCCCAAACTCCAGGAGTATTGCGTATGTCCTCAGAACATACCACAATTCGATTCCAAAGGGATTCCAAATCAGGCACCGGAGACGAATAAACCAATGATTTTAAATGGCCCCACAAGTAGAAATCGAGAGGGTTCAGATCAGGTGAGCGTGGAGGCCAAGCAATTGGGCCACCTCTACCTATCCATCGATCAGGAAACCTTCGATCCAAGTACCGGCGGGCCGTACGACTGAAGTGTGCAGGAGCGCCATCATGCAAGAAGTGAATGTGTTGACGATTGATCAGTGGAGTGTCTTCTAACACATGAGGTATGGTGTTTTCCAGGAAGTTTGTGTACGCCTGCCCCGTAAGTCTGTTTACAAGTACATGGGGTCCAACTAATCAATCACCAATGATACTGGCCCACATGTTGAGGGAGAACTGCACCTGGTGATGAGATGGAACAGTTGCACGTGGGTTTTCATACGCCCATACATGCTGATTGTGGAAATTTGTTATGCCATCTCGTGTGAACTGTGCTTCATCTGTAAATAATACTAAGGCAGGAAAGTTCGGATTTACACCACACTGCTGCAAGAACCACCGACAGAACCTAACTCGTGCAGGGTAATCTGCTGGTGACAGGGCCTGTACACGTTGCAAATGATAAGGATACAATTGATACTCTTTCAACAGTCTCCAGACAGTCGTATGAGGAACATCGACTTGCAATGCTACCCTTCGTGTGCTGATAGAAGGAGTCATGTTCACAGCCTCCAGAATCTCCTCCTGTACTTCTGGAGTTGTAGAGTTAAATTTTCCATACTCGCACAGATGGTAATGGAGACGTACAAATGTCTTCCGATCTGGACATTGTCGCTGTGGGTACCTCTCCTGGTACAAACGACGAGCCAGCGCAGCACTGCTGTCCGCCTTACCGTACATGAAGTGTGTCTCTGCCAGCCCTTGATTTGAATACATATTGCACAGTCTAACGCCTACACAACACTGAATGTAACCTTCGCCTCGGAATGAACTGTCAGAGTACCCTCTTAATGTCTCCTTTGACGGCAACGACCTGCGGAAAGAAAAACGTTCCGGTGAATTTCAATGTTGTGAAGGCCATAACTCAGAAATAAAGCATTTCCAGACACATGTTGTAATGAACTATTTTGATTGTCTACATGTGGGAAATACATACCTGAAATGATGCCCGTATTTTTGAAACACTCTGTATATATAATATATACTGCATACACATACCTACATTTATCATTTATATACTTAAGAACGCGCGCGCGCGCGCGCACGCACGCACGCACACACACACACACACACACACAACACTTGTAGAATTAAACTTATGTGTTCACCGGAGTATCAAAACCTCATTTGTTCAAAGAAAGACAACCCTCTATACCCAAACCACATCGGTAGGTACATACATACATACATACATACATACATACATACATACATACATACACACACACTCACACATATACATAGGTATTGCATGAGAAAAAAAATTACATTAAAAAAAAAAAGAAAAATTGATAGGATGCTTCATGTCAGAGAGAGGGAGGGAGAGAGGGAGAGAGAGAGGGAGAGAGAGAGGGAGAGAGAGGGGGATGGAGAGAGAGGGAGGGGGTGAGAGGGAGGGAGGGAGGGAGAGGGAGGAGGAAGAGAGAGGGAGAGAGAGGGAGAAAAAGAGGAAGAGAGGGAAGGGGGAGGGAGGGAGGGAGAGGAAGAGAGAGGTAGGGAGAGGGAGGGGGAGAGAGGGAGAGGGAAGGAGAGGGAGGGAGGGAGAGAGAGGGAGAGGGAGGGGAGAGGGAGGGAGAGAGGGAGAGGGAGGGGAGAGAGTGAGAGGGAGGGGGAGAGAGAGGGAGAGGGGGGAGAGAGTGTGCGCGCGCGTCTAATGCCTACCCACTTCACTTTGCGTGATTCGAGTTCTGCATACTGCAGATGGGAGAACTGTGACCCATTTTCAAATTGCACACCACTTCGGCAGGCCACATTATGCATGATGTGTATTTATGAAGAGTTATGTCGTCCACTAGGGAGAGTATATGTTAAGTGTTCGTGTAAGTATAGTGTAGGCAATGGGTGAGGATGATGATGGTAAGGGAGAAGGGGAAACCCGGTGCAGGCACATAGCCTACTCCTGTCGAATAGCACCAAGGGGGCCACCAGGCTTAACGTCCCCATCCAACAGACAAATCATTATCAATAGTGACATATGCCTTTCCTTCACATGCACAGCGGAGAGATTTGGGATTTAACCCAGGTATATGGGTGCACAATTTAATGATTAGAAGTTGTGCATCGCCATCTCTCCTAGTCCCGAGATAGAAATTTTACAAGAAAATTTTCTGACCCTGCCGAGAATCAAATCCGGGCAGACTAGTCTGCAGGCTGACACACTACCACGCAGCTTACTCGGAGGACAAGGTAAGTACAGTATGTAACTGACAAAAAAAACTTTATTGGTCAGTACTGTATATACATACACTACTGTAATTACGAAAAAAAAAAAAAAGTAATTCATATAACACGAAATGCTGGATAATCGAAGTCTGAATAATCAGGACTCTACTGTATGAGAACATATTTCTATGGTGCGCAGTAAAGAGGGTGTATGTCAGAAATTGGTGGTTCTGAGTTATAGCCTCCATCTGAATACAAAAAATGTACTCCTTCAGATGATATAAAGGGCATATGTCTAGCTTCTTCCACAATGATGGAGAACGTAAGATTTCCAGCTCATCATAATGATATTGGTTCTCATTTCAAACTTTGCTTCTGCTTTACTGAAAACTTGCAATTTATGACTTAACACTTAAATTATTACTGATTTACAAATGGTTTTTAGAGAATCCTATCCTGAACAAGATTAATCCGTCCCTACCATCATATCCCACCTCCCTCAAATCCATTTTAATATTATCCTCCTATCTACGTCTTAGCCTCCCCAAATGTTTTTTTCCCTCGGGTCTTCCAACTAACATTTCAATTATAAATACCTGTAAAAGAAACTGAATTATGACTGATGTACGTAAACTAGACAATTAAGAAAGTGTCACTCTGTTGGGCAAATTTTGCCTTGTTATTTCAAACAACGGGCCCAAAAACAATACATTTCATTAGGAGAAATGTGTCCTCTATTTAGTAATTATGGAGATCCACCTCACCATCGATTTTGGACTTATTATTTTCTGAAAAGCCAAGAATTTTTATCCCCCGTTTTCAAAGGAAAAAAGTAGCAAGATGGCCTAACCTAAACTAAATTTCGACTTGGGCATCAATCTACGAACTATTAAGATAAGAGAGATTGATGTGTTTGTCAGATTAATGCTGTCGAAATTTAGCTTAGGTTATGTTAGGTTAGGTCATCTCGCTACTTTTGTTTTTAAAGTTCTTTTGAAAAAGGGGTAAAAATTGGGTGTTTTGAGAAAAAAAAATCGAAAATCGATGGTGGAGTAGTTCTCCTTCATTAATTACCCTTCTCCACAACTACCCTGTCTTTAAGGCAGAATAACAATATGACGGTCCTCATGGCACATACAAGTAAGCAACATAATTCGTAACTAAAGTTCCTACACTGAAAAGTATCAAGGTGAAACGAGCGTTGAGCGGATTCCGCCGATTTTGGAATAGGCACCGACGTACTTGAACTGCCAACATAGAAAACAAAAAATCATACTCAATCGCTTTCACCTTCATCTTGACGGGATAATAAAAGCCTAAACTAATCTAACCTAACCGCGTCGGTGTCTTCCAAAATCGGCGGAATCCGCTCAACGCTCGTTTAACCAGTATCACCAAAAACCTACCCGACAGTGGGACTACTTGTTACAATCTCACCATCAAATCCTATCTAACCTTTCACTGACAGTGGAGCTACTTGTCACTACACTAATGCGCTAGAGCATTAAGATCGTGATGGAATCTGTGGTTGACAAAGCAGATGTTGCAGGTTTTTTCTCGGGGTTCGCCAGTTTTCCTTCATCATTCAACCAACACTCTTCACCTTCCCTTAATTTTATATATCACCTGCAATACACCTTCTGAGGATCCAGTGGTTAAAATTAAGTTGGGGGTGAAGTCTTGGGGACAGCACTGGTTTGGTTTCCAGGAACAGCTATAGTGATCCACGATAATGTGGACGTAAACAATTTTACCATGGGGCTACTTGTCACTAAGGGTGAAGAGGAGGAAGGAGGAATTCTTACTTTTTAAAACCTAACCTAACTTGAAATATTGTCTTCAGCTTATTTCAGATTAACGAACAATGTCATATGAAACTATTTCCCTCTATATGAGTTTTATAAGCCGAGTTTTCAATTACATCAATATCAAACAGGAATAAAAGAATTTGATCGCAAAGCGGCAATAAAGTTCATCAATTATTACGAATATATATAATGCATTACCTCTTCATACAAGTATGTGACACTAATCAAATTAGTCAACTATATATATATAAGAATTATCAACTTCTAGGAACTGTTACATTAGAGAACTGATGGACTTAAATTCCTTCTTGAATACAAAACTTCTCCATTTCCTCAAACGCAAGTCTACGCACGTTCCCGCGGTTCTCGCTTTTCGTAGATAATCAGGCTTCAGGCAGTGTCACCATTTCTCAAAATTGAATGTCACCAGACGCCAGACACGTTCTACGGAGTGCTGCCAATCCTTAAAATGGGAAAGCACTAAACCTCAACATTATCTTACAACTAAAATTTTGGGTACACTTTTCTCAGAAGTTATAAAAGATACAAATATAGAAAAAATAGGGCACATGTAACATACATTTATGCATAATAACCGATTAAATAAATTTAAAATTCCGCTCAGCGGTTGGTAAAAAAAAATTCATTGATAACATTTTTTGCATTAAGAATGACTGCGAATTATTTTTTATTTCTGCTGAAGATAGAAATAAACTTAATTTTTTTTAACCTACTGTGTAAAATGCCATCGCATTGATATTGTACATTAATTTTAGCCTTCTGAGTACAATACTTTCTGAGAAAAGTGTACCAATGTAACAAAAAATAAGTGCAGAAAAATGGTGTCAAAGTTTCCATATCTATTATTTTGGGTGCACTTTTCTGAGAAGTGATAAAAGATACAAACGTAGAAAAAATAGGGCTTATGTAATATACTTTTAATAATAAATTTAAAATTTCACTGAGCAGTTGGCAAGAAACAAATTTTCATTGATAACATTTTTTGCATAAAGAATTACTAAAATATATTTGCTGAGACAGGGCTAAAAACTGACAATTAGAAGAAATAAAATTACATTATCATTTTACACATATTAAACCACCGCAAAATGATAAAAGCCAAAATTTCATTTTTTTTGTCAAAAGTTGGTGTGCACTGTACAGACTCTTGACTTAATGAGTTGCGCAAGGAGGAATTAATATATTTTAATTGAAGCGGTGAGACCAATAACCATTCAAGTCCACTTCTGGTCATTCATTTTTTGCAAATTTTAAATTAAATTTTGAATATTTCCACAAGTGTTACGACTTTAAAAGTTGGTACACTACTTTGTCTTGATCTCTAAAACAACCAGAAATATTACGTGCAAAACATAATAATTAGGTAAGAAATAAAAAAAAATGTTTCTTGCATTTTACTTGAAACTTGTGTAAATGGACTTGAATGGTTATTGATCTCACCACTTCAATTAATTTCAATATGGCATTTCCCAGCTTCGATGAATTGTATGATACTCTGAGAAATGCCTTCAGAAAGAATATATTAACGTAAGACTGCTATACCTCCAATCAGGACTGGGCAGTACCGGTATTTGAAATACATTTGTATTTTGTACTTGTATTTTGTAATTTGTAAGGATTTTCGAAAGTATTTTGTATTTAAATACATAAAATTGATGTATTTTGTATTTCAAATACTCAAAATACTTTCTTCTTCTTCTTCTTCTTCTTCTTCTTCTTCAAGTTTTGGATTTCGATTTGAAGAATGAATTTTTGTCTTATTTGCCTACCCATTTCAGTTGTGCTGGCCATACACTTAGTTTTCTTGCCACAATTGATTTCCTTAATGCCATGAAGAAATCTCCAACAGCATCAAGGATCCATCACCCAACACTCGCTAAATGTTTAGCATTATGGAATGCGTCTAGGAGACTCAAATACTCAGAAATTATATAAGATGTCTTGAAATATTCATTAAAGTTTCCTTGCCCAACTCGATGGAATTCTCTTTATGACTCAATCTCTCAAATATTGCAGTTCAAACATGATATAAACAGTATATGTGAAAAACTGGGATTGCCAACACTTCAAAGATGTTGAGTTTCAGTACCTTGAAGAATAGTGTGCAATTCTGAAACCCATTGCCATAACCCTTAATTTAATGCAAATGAGAAGACTTGCTATTACGGCCAACTTTTGTCCACATTAATTTCCCTTAAAAACAGATTACATATTCTGTTACCTAGTAATCTACGCCATCTAGGCCTATTCCAAGTAACTCCAATCCTAATAAGTTCTCTTTCATCAAGATTTAAAGTGATGTTTGATCTAATCCCAGAAGAAAATTGATCTATTTTGGCAGCTTGCTCCACCCATCATTGAAGATGAGATGCCTACCGGACATTTCCTCACTAAGTGATAAGAAGAGGACACAGAATATGTGTTGTGAAATCAGCTGAGCAGTTGTCTGCTACATCTTTGGTCAGTTCAGACGATGAAGACGATGAAAGCAATTTTTCTGTTTTCAACACTTGTAAGTAAAACAGGCTTTGAAAAGCAAAAAGAAAAGAACTTGTCTGCTGTGGAGTATGAGCTCATACAACTCTTCAATGGCAAAGGGACAACTCTGTGCACTCTAGAGAATTACCCGACAGTGAAACAAGCTTTTATAAATATAATACAAGTTTGTGTTACTCTACGCCTATAGAAAGACTGTTCTGTTTTGCAGGATTTATTCATTCACAAGCAAGGGGATCCTTATCTGATGAACATTTGAGGAACTGGTTGTTTTAAAAGGGAGCAGTAGTTATTCATATGTAGCATAGTTTCATTGCTGACTGGGAAAAGGAAGAAGTTCAGTTACAGTGTTTATATAAAACTTCGAGATAAAAATACTTTTAATGTTAATATAGGCTAATATTTTAGATTTTCAGTAATATTCTTATTTCTTTAGGCCTATATATTTTATCGAGTATTTGAAATACCAATGTATTTTGAGTATTTGAAATACAAATGTATTTCGGTTAATTTTTTAAAAGTATTTTGTATTTGTATTTGAAATACAATTATTTGAAGTATTTTGTACTTGTATTTGAAATACTTGGATGTCAGTATTTTGCCCAGCCCTGCCTCCAATAGAATTCTTTCTATAACACTTATGACAAATTAATGCCAACAGTTGTATGCATTTAACTGTTGAAATGAAATTTTGATCAGTAATACCACAGTCTAATTATACAGTCACGAAGCTTGAGTTGTGAGGGTGCCAGGAACAATAGAATGTGCCGGTATTATTTCGCATTGTCTGTAACGAGGCGATATTAGCGATCCTAGTGGTTAGCAACTATCTATGGATGCATATGCAAACATTAGATAGTTGCTCACCACTAGGATCGCTAATATCGCCTCATTACAGGCAATGCAAAATAGTACAGCAAATTGTTTCTAGCACCCTCAAAACTCAAGCTTCGTGACTGTATATAGTAGACTGTGGTAATACTGTAAGTGCATTTTATTTCATATTCACTTTGGAGAAAACATAGTACGGTACATATATTACCAGTACTTTAGTAGAAGGTAAAGAGAGAGGTAGTAGAAGGAATTATCAACAGGAATCTCACTAGATGTTTTGATTCATCTAGAGAAAATCAAACACGAGTGGGATTTAATTGACTATTACACGATTAGAAGAAAGTATATAAAGATTAGAAGAAATAAAGTACTCTAATACAATAAAATATTGACTTATAAAATTCTATTTCACTAATGTTAGCTTCACCAAAACGTTTGGACGGAGCCCCCATTTTCAGTTGGCTATTTATGCAGTAAAGAAATAACGACCGCAAAGCATGTTTTGTTTTATAGTACCATAAAGAATTTGCAGTTTGAAATGTTGGCAAACAAGGAAACAAATGGTAGGGAGGTGATAAAACACAAGAAAGTCTGTAAAAATTAAAAGAAATAAAATACTCTAATACAAAAAAAAATAGATATTAATTGACTTACTAAAATTCTATTTCACTAATGTTACTTTCACCAAACATTGTTCGTCCATGGTCTGGAATTTAGGTTAAGTTTAGATTTAAAGACCTCTCCTGGCACCACATTATCATAATCATCCTATCACATCATCGGGGTAATGTAACACCGCCTTCCAGGCGCCCCAACCTCAGAAGTGGGTTACAACTAAGCCATGGCCAGGAGAGAAGACCAGAAATGTCGAAAAGACAACCTGGTGGCATTGGATTAAAAAAAAAACTTTCACCAAAATGTTTGAACGGAGCCGCCATTTTCAGTCAACTATCTATGCGGGAAACAAATGACGATCGTAAAGCATGTTTTATAGTACCGTAAATAATTTGCAGTTTGAAATATTGGCAAACAAAGAAACAAATGCTAGGGAAGTGATAAAAACAAGAACGAATGCCAAGGAAGTGATAAAAATAAACAAATGCTAGGGAAGTGATAACATTGTAGGATAAACAGTCATGATTGGTTGAAACACGTCCTTTCGTACCGTTTTATTGGTCAAAAATAGCATGACGTAGTAAAAGTGTAATAGTCAATAATGGATAGAGTTTACTAAAATGAAATATATTAATGTTACTCGAATTTTCATTTTTTTTTTCAAATTTATTTATTTAATACACAAGCTTTACACTACATTAGGCATTGCAGCCCGAAAGAGCAGAAGCTCGTGCTCGGGCGCAGTTCAGTCTACTTATATAAAATTGAAGAGTGTTAATTCAGCACAATAATATTAATATACGGTACAGTAAAACACAGACCATGTAATGACATATACAAATATAGCAAATACAAAGTACACCAGTGGCGGCTCATAAACACTTAATGCCTAGTGCCAGAGATAAGGATAAAAATAAACAGTAATAATAATGACATTATTATTATTATTATTATTAAACTCATCAAAATATATACAACTGTACACACAATCCAGACAAAGTAGAGGAAAAATGCACACTTGTCAGTTAACAGACAAGCATTCCAACAATAATATAACGTAATTTATTTACTTGGTTATTTAACGAAGCTGTATCAACTACGAGATTATTTAGCGTCGATGAAATTGGTGATAATGATATGATATTTGGCGAGATGAGGCAGAGAATTCGCCATAGATTACCTGACATTTTCCTTATGATTGGGGAAAACCTCGGAAAAACCCAACCAGGTAATTAGTCCAAGGGGGAATCGAACTTGCGCCTAAGAGCAACTCCGGATCGGCAGATAAACGCCTTAGCCGACAGAGCTACGCCGGTGGCTCGTAACGTAATAGTAGGAGGAGTTGAAACATCAGTCGTGTGGTAAACAATGATAGAAACATAGTCTAAAATCATTAGTTCTTTTTTATTTGTGTTGGTGGAAGATAAAGGGGAACGGGATTACCGCGAGAAAAACCCTCTGTGACGTCTGCTTGAGTCACATACGCGACCCAGTCGACATATCACTAAGGAGCGGATTTATATGTAATTAAATATTATTTTTGCATGTGATAAAACACTATTAACAAAGTTAAAAATTCCGAACATGAAGTTTCAAGTTTAAAACCCAAATTTTATTTCACATAAAAACACATATTTTCGCAAAAAAAATTATGTAAATACATATTTTCATGAAATCTGTTATAAACACATAAATCTTTGAATTTTTTACTTAAATAATTTTTTTACAAGAACTTTTAAACATTTTAAAACTAAATCAATTATGTTACTCAGAAGTGCGTTATCTTTTTAAGAATTCTTGGTTGCTTCGTGTTTCTAAGCGCTGTGTGGTATATCCATGATCCATTTTTGTAATAGTATCGCCTCAAGTTCTGAGAACTGCTAGGCAGCATATCAGTGTTATTAATATATCAGAATAAATTAACATGGAGAAGAAGGAGAGATTTTGCAACACATAATTAGGAATGTTTATTGTTGGTGAAGATGATTTCATTCCACGCTTTGTTTGTGAAACACAACAGATAAGAGCTCAGGAATGAACATTATTTAATTTAAACAAATCTCTCCCCTCTCGTTCATGTCCATCAAGTAAGGCAATACGTCTTGTTGTGATTCCCTGTTATCGGGCTCATCAATCGATATCCTTCAAGATATACTGAAAGATGGTTATTTAAATAACGATTTGGCTTTCCTATTAGCAAATCTAAGCTTTTTGTGTGACACCATAAAAAAACTCGAAACATCCAAAAACCTGTTGTCTGAAACAGGGAGGTGCGTACCGTGAAAATTAAACTAGCCTCGCTACCAGGCCCAGAAGTACAAGTACTAAGGGACAAATTCCAGAATGTGTTTGAGAAAAACAGTGGATATAAAAAAATGTGTAAAGTTGTTCAAGTATTGGAGGGTGTGCCTGTAGGTGAAACTGACGGTGTTTGTGTTTGTGACATTCCTCTTTCTAAATATGCACGTCTGACGTCCTGTGATGCGGAAAGATCGTTTTCACAGTATAAGTCGTTGTTCAGAGATAATCGGCATGCATTTGTGAGGGAGAATTTGGAGATGACCTTTGTTGTTCACTGCAATTCTCGGCCAACTACTAGCACTCAAGTGTGGTTGGTGTGTACCTAGTAACATTTTTTTTTTCCAAGCTAAGCAAGATATTTTTGTCATATTTAAAAAATATATATATATATTTTTTATTTTTAGCAAATATTTTTGTACTTTTTAGCACATAAAAATAAACATATTTAAATTTTTTAGCACATAAAAATCCGCTCCCTACATATCACACTTGTATTGTAGTACTGGCTGTTGCAATGGTGCATTACACATTGTGATTGGATTCAATGGGTGATAGTGTCGTGCAATGTTCGAACATGTGAGGGGATGTATGATTTGAGGCTTTCTCGGCGTTGGTTCGCTAATATGTTTTCGCGGGATATCAGCCGAGTTAAGATTTTGGAATGCTCCAAGCTTTCGACTGCTATCTCTGCAGCCATCTTCAGGGAAGTGATGTCCGAACAGAAAGTCGAAAGGTTATATAGATGTGGCTGTCTCAGGTGAAACGGGATTGGTTGGCGGATCGGTCAATCCGGGGCCGGGAATTGTCATCGCTCGTAAGCTCCGCCCCTCCCGGGATTCCTGCGTGAAGTTTGGCGGGCGGCGAGCCCTGTTCCGCCGGTTGGAATCGGTTGCCGTCCTCGGTCCGTGATCTTCATGACCTTGATTGTAAGAGGGCCTGAGTTGGTCTAAGGCCGGTGTCCATGCCTGACTGAGCTGGAGTCCACTGTCTCTGTTAAAGTTGTTTTTCTCCAGCTTGATCTCTATGGCCTCCTTGATTGTACGATCCCAGTAGTGGCTTGATTTGTTAATGACCTTGGTGTGGTCAAACAGTATTTTATGCTACTTTTCTATGCTGTGTTGCGCCACTGCAGATTTTTCCGGGTAATACAGCCTCAGGTTCCTCTTATGTTCTTTGATTCTGTCTTCTATTGTGCGGCCAGTCTGCCCTATGTATACTTCGCCACACTCGCATGGAATCTTGTAAATCCCTGGAGTCCTTAAGCCCTGACTGTCTTTAACCTGACGTAGATGACTCCGGATTTTGCTCTGTGGTTTATGGATGGTTTTGATATTAACCTTCTGGAGGATTCTGCTTATTTTGTGTGACACGCTCCCGCAGAATGGAATGAAAGCTTTCTTTGTCGGTTCTTGCTTGCTGTCTAAGTCTATTGTGTTACATCTCGTGGTAACTTGTTTGAGGGCTTTGCTGATGTCTCTCCGGCTGTAGTTGTTTTGTTGTAGTGTTCTACGAAGATGGTCCATTTCTGCAGGCAAGTTGTTGATATCGGAAATGACTATGGCGCGATGTAGTAGACTAGTCAGGACGGACTTCTTCTGCGAAGGGTGGTGGAGGCTGAATGCATTCAGGTACAGATCTGTGTGCGTCGGCTTTCTATACACGCCATGTCCGAGAGTACCATCTGCTTTCCTGTGTATGTGGATATCCAGGAACGGCAGTGAGCCCTCTGACTCCACCTCCATGGTGAACTGGATATTCGCGTGGATGCTGTTGAGATGTTGTAGGAACTCTTGTAGCTTGTCTTGTCCGTGCGGCCAGACCACGAAGGTGTCGTCTACGTAGCGGAAGAAGTGGCTCGGCTTGTGTGTGGCTGAGTCTAGGGCCTGGTGTTCGAAGTGCTGCATGTAAAAGTTAGCAATAGCAGGTGACAGCGGGGAGCCCATTGCCACGCCGTCGGTTTGTTCGTAGAACTCACTGTTGTACGTGAAGTAAGTAGTAGTCAAGGCCAGTCGGAAGAGTTGTAGAATATTATCCGGGAATTGTTCCGCTACCAGTTCAAGAGCCTCTTTTATCGGAACCTTTGTGAAGAGTGAAATTACATCGAAGCTCACTAGTAGATCTGATGGGACCACTGTGATGTTCTCCAGAATTCTAACAAATTCTGTAGAGTTTTTCACATGATGTTCACACGTTCCAATCAGGGGTTGGAGCATGTTGGTTAGATGCTTGGCCAGGTGGTATGTGGGCGACCCGATGGTGCTAACAATGGGTCGTAATGGTAGCCCTTGTTTGTGGATCTTGGGGAGCCCGTAAATCCGAGGTGGTGTGG
The DNA here is from genome assembly GCF_040183065.1 of Periplaneta americana. Classification (NCBI taxonomy): domain Eukaryota; kingdom Metazoa; phylum Arthropoda; class Insecta; order Blattodea; family Blattidae; genus Periplaneta; species Periplaneta americana. The sequence continues at coordinate 30,913,999 of NC_091124.1, read as the reverse complement.
CCGAGTGTGGTAGTAGAACTTTTATAACCTCGGCAGGCAGCGAGGAAGATTTCAGCAGCGTGGTGGTTCTTCTTATGATCCTGTTAGTGGGATCACGTGTCAGTTTCTTGTAGGTCGTGTCTGCTAGTAGTTCTGTGAGGGGATATCAAGATACTACAAACTTCGCCGTACTCCATAGGCATCCCAACAGTACGTGGAAGTGAAGCATGTAAACTAAAATAATCGAGTCCATTAAAAACCGGTCAGAGGCCTTGTGTTTGGTTCATATTTGCCGAGTCTCAGTAGAACCGAAGCTCCATTTGCGTTTGTTCAATCTTTCCCTTCCCTTACATATGTTCGATGCCTTTCTCCTTAGTTCGTCCTCTCCCTACGTCTTTATGCTTTAGCTGTATAAGAATGTCAGGCACACATCTTGCAAAGTTACACGTAGTAATTAGTATAGGTAATTTTTCTTGTTATTAACATGACTAAATGCTCACAAAAATATACGTATAAATAAAACAAAATATAATTAAAAAACGCATTTGTTCAAAGTACAGACTAGTATTGTGCAATGTTCAAACATGAGAGAGGAAGATAAGACATTGTAAACTTCGTCTTATTCCGTATGAAAAACCAATCGCAAGATATGTGCTCAAATCCTTAAGCGGTTTAAAATAGTATCCTGCAATTTTCGAACATAAGAAATACAACCAGCATCAGTTATTCATAGATTTCAAAAAGGCATATGACTCTGTTAAGAGAGAAGTTGTATATGATATTCTTATTGAATTTGGTATTCCCAAGAAACTAGTTCGATTAATTAAAATGTGTCTCAGTGAAACGTACAGCAGAGTTCGTATAGGTCAATTTCTGTCAGATGCGTTTCCAATTCACTGTGGGCTAAAGCAAGGAGATGCACTATCACCTTTACTTTTTAACTTTGCTCTAGAGTATGCCATTAGGAAAGTCCAGGATAACAGAGAGGGTTTGGAATTGAACGGGTTACATCAGCTTCTTGTCTATGCGGATGACGTGAATATGTTAGGAGAAAATTCACAAACGATTAAGGAAAACACGGGAATTTTACTGGAAGCAAGTAAAGAGATAAGTTTGGAAGTAAATCCCGAAAAGACAAAGTATATGATTGTGTTTCGTGACCGGAATATTGTACGAAGTGGAAGTGTGGAGATTGGAAATTTGTCTTTTGAAGAGGTGGAGAAGTTCAAATATCTGGGAGCAACAGTAACAAATATAAATGATACTCGGGAGGAAATTAAACACAGAATAAATATGGGAAATGCGTGTTATTATTCGGTTGAGAAACTTTTATCATCCAGTCTGCTGTCGAAAAATCTGAAAGTTAGAATTTATAAAACAGTTATATTACCTGTTGTTCTGTATGGTTGTGAAACTTGGACTCTCACTTTGAGAGAGGAACAAAGATTAAGGATGTTTGAGAATAAGGTTCTTAGGAAAATATTTGGGGCGAAGAGGGATGAAGTTACAGGAGAATGGAGAAAGTTACACAGCACAGAGCTGCACGCATTGTATACTTCACCTCACATAATTAGGACCATAAAATCCAGACGTTTGAGATGGGCAGGACATGTAGCACGTATGGGTGAATCCAGAAATGCATATAGAGTGTTAGTTGGGAGGCCGGAGGGCAAAAGACCTTTGGGGAGGCCGAGACGTAGATGGGAAGATAATATTAAAATGGATTTGAGGGAGGTGGGATATTTATTTTATTGGGTTATTTTACGACGCTGTATCAACATCTAGGTTATTTAGCGTCTGAATGATATGAAGGTGATAATGCCGGTGAAATGAGTCCGGGGTCCAGCACCGAAAGTTACCCAGCATTTGCTCTTGTTGGGTTGAGGGAAAACCCCGGAAAAAACCTCAACCAGGTAACTTGCCCCGACCGGGATTCGAACCCGGGCCACCTGGTTTCGCGGCCAGACGCGCTGACCGTTACTCCACAGGTGTGGACAGGTGGGATATGATGATAGAGACTGGATTAATCTTGCTCAGGATAGGGACCAATGGCGGACTTATGTGAGGGCGACAATGAACCTCCGGGTTCCTTAAAAGCCAGTAAGTAAGTAAGTTTTAATAAAAAGTGATAACATTTCAGTTTCTGAAAATAAAACAAACAGTTAAAACAAACAATTCTCACGTCTGAAGAATTATAAATTTGTCTGCACAAGAGATTTTAAGAGACATGAAGGGGACCGATAAGCTAATACAATGAATTAGGGATGAGCAGGGTCAATCTATGCTTATCTACTTAACAAAAAATATTAAATATTAAAATACTTGTCACATTTTATTAGCTTGAACGTTTTCGGCTTGAATAAGCTATCTTCAAAAAATTATGCCTGAGAATACACATAAATGTAGATTGGTACATGCGTGTTATGTAGTATACAATATGAACAATGAGCTAATTATGAGCCTCTACTATAAACAATTGCGGACTCAAATTAATTAAAATATGGTTAAAATAAAAAGCTATGTAAGCTTGGTCAATAAAATACTAAAATGTTAAAATATATTAAAATATAAAAATTAACATTTTAATATTTTAACATTTTAATATTTTATTGACGATCTAGGGATAAGTTACCTAAGCAAGTTAAACGTGACCAAAAAACATTGTTTTATTAAATTGAAGCAGTGAGATCAATAACCATTCAAGTCCAATTACACAAGTTTCGAGAAGAATGCAAAAAAACTTTTTTATTTCTTACCTAATTATTATTTTTTGCACGTGATATTTCTGGTTGTTTTAGGGATCAAGACAAAGTAGTGTACCAACTTTTGAAGTAGTAATACTTGTGGAAATATCCAAAATTTAATTTCAAATTTGCAAGAAATGAATGCCCAGAAGTGGACTTGAATGGTTATTGATCTCATCGCTTCAATTATTACAGAAAATATAGTAATATTCTCACTCATGTAATAAAAAATCGGAAAAATTTGACAAAAATAAAAATAATCCAAAGCAATTTTGGCAGACCATAAACAAAGCTGCTGACACCCAATATAATAATAATAGTATATTAAAGACAAAAGTCTAAATGGAATAAAAATTGAAAATAAGGAAACTATCGCAAACGAATTTAACGATCATTTTACTAATGTAGGTCACGACATCGTATCTAATATAAAAAAGAAAGTATTTAACACTCATCACTATAAGCTTACTTATAATAAAAGTTTATCGTCCATGTTTATGTTTCCTGTAAAAGAATGTGAAATCATTAATATTGTAAATAGTTTAAAAAATAATGTTGCTCCTGGTATTTCTTCTGGAATCATGTAAACCAACATAATTAACATTTATTTTCAATGATATGTCACACTAACATATAAAATCATTTATTTAACACCATTATTTGTTTTTTTTTCTTTTTGTATTATAAAATAATATCTATACTAATAATAAATCCGTAACCAAAAATTTTCTGGTAATTTTTGCTTTTCCAAAAATAATAATTGGTGTTAATATGTATAATTAACCATCCTGAAATAAAAAAAATATCATTTTTTAAATGTTTGTTTGTGTATCTGTCTGTCTGTATGCCTGGATGTTCGTTACCTTTAATGGCTGAACCGATTTCTGTGAAAATTGTTGCATAAATTAAGTTAGTTTCAACTTGATCGTATGCGGAGGCTAAGAGGAAGTCGGAAAATATGGAAGATTGGACAATGCTGAATTTGCGATGAAAGACCTGCCCTTGGGCAGAGAACTATGAATGACTGAATCTAATTTTATCGCTTGATATTAAGGGGAAGAGGTAAACACTGAAACCAATAACTGGCATTCTTTAAGAACCAAAAAATGCACATTCTGAGTTGTTTTTGACATGTTTATTAAAATTTTACTTGTGCCAGTGCTTATTTTTTTTATATATCAGAGTTCGTGGCGGAACATTGCCCATTAAGTTTTGGTTATTATTTCTTATGTAAATTCTGTTACGTTTTATGTTTTAATTGATTTATTTTATGATATTTTATCGACTGCGAGTGTTATCTAAGAGTCTGAGTGAAATGAAGGTGATAATACCAGCGAAATGAGTCCACTGGATGATCGAGCATCTATATATATATAATTTGAACTGGTAATGGAAATTACGGGAAAACGGCTGGACGGATTTTAATAAATGGCCCCTCATTTTGAAGCTTGGAACTCAAAGTTTTTCGGAAAAATGGTAGTTTTCAGTGAAATGTCAATTTTTAAACATAATTTTCCTATTTTCCTAAATCCATCTGTCGTCAGTTTTGAGAACTAGCTAATAACATTCACGGACGACTTGATATACCCTTCGCTTTTTTTGTAAAGGAGAAGCGAAGCGAGCATCAAGTCGGCCGTGGTGCATTTCAGAATAAAACAAAACACATACTACAGTAAACAATATTACATGAAGGCCATGATCTGCAAGAATGGTGACATATTTAGAGCTCAAATTAAATTGGTTATTAAAAACTTAACTTACTAAAAATAATTTACAGGTTCGATTCTGTGGTGTGTAATTTTCTGGGTACAGCTGTGTATTGGATATTAAAAACTACAAAACGAGGTGGTTTGATGACATTATTGCTATTAGAAATGAAATATTATTGTAGTTAATGCCGTGATGTGACTATTTTTCATTAATTATACATATTAATGCTATATTGATGATATGAAAGTGAAACGTTTTGGGGTTATATAAGTAGATGTAGAGAACAACTTAAATTAGATTTTGATTTCTAGGCCTATATTTTACTGAGTGGCGGCTATATAGTATATGTTACTGAAAGCTATAAAACTTACGTAAGATAATAATATTATTAAAAATCAAATATTTTCTATAATTATTAATCAAGTGGGGTTGGGTCTTTTTCATATATTTAATGGCGGTGTTGTGTAGATATTAATTATATGCGTGGTTCTCTTCAGTATTGGCTCGAGAGAGAGTATCTTTCATTGTTATGGAAGCAAATAAATTTCAGAATGTCTGGTATTCTTAATTGAAAATAAATCTGAAAAATGTTTATTTGAACGTCTAATGAACTTAGCTTGCAGCATTTGCTGCACAAGCCACTAGTAGTATATAGAAATTCAGAACAATTCTAAGCTCCCAACTTTTCTATTCACTAGAACCGCGATGAAGAATAAAAAACGTATAATTAACTCCAAATGTAATGAAAATTAAATGTGGATAATGTATAGGCCTATCCCAGAAAAATAAATAAATTGTATGTATTACTGGTGTCTTCTCATGGATGTCTATTTCACAATTTAGATTTTTGTGAATAAGAAACGTGACTCACAGGATAACAACGGATAAATATTGCGGTACCGTAGGCCTAATTAATTCTCTTTACAGGTCACTAACCACAATTATTTCCCATTCAGTGCACTAAATTATTCATGCGTTGTAGGCTAAATGTTCCACTCAGAATGCTTTATGTACGAACGAACATATGCGTGGAATTTTACCGATGTTATATGGTTATTAAAGAAACGTATATTCTTGACTAAAATAAACAATAGAATTCAGTTTATTCATCGTTGGAAAATGAATGTAATGTAGGCTATACAGTTAAAATGAGCGATTTCGCTATTTAGATACGTTACGCATAAACTATCACAGTCGAAAAAAACAAAAGACTTCAAAAAGGGTGCAATATTGATATTGATATTTATTTGTCATTCAACTTTCAATTCACAGTTATGGTGGACCTTCACATTTCTGTTTTTCGATCCACCATCCCTTTAATACATATAACTCTTTTCTATTAAGGTATTCTTTGCCGAGAATTTCTTGATTGCTTTCTAATGTTCTAATGACTGAATTGCTTTATGTCCTTCCCCCTCTATCCTCTTCTATTCTCTCCATCCTACCTAGACTGTTTCCCTTCCATTCCTAAATTTCCTATTTTATTACCCCTATCCATATATTTATTCGATAATACTCCTACAGTTATAGTACTCCTGCTACTACTCCCAATCTAAAACATTGAAAAACATCAAATATCTAATTCACTTAAATTACACTTCCAATTTCTCTCTCATTCCACTTCACATTTGTTCAGATATCATTGTATTCATTGTTTGATAGTTTATCTTATTACACTCTTACCCTATCTTCTTACACTAACACTTTCTTCTCTGTTCCTTTTCTTACACTTTTGTCACCCCTAACTTTTCTGCACTCACTTTTTAGCACTCTTCTTCTTCGCTATAACCTCTCCAACGCCCTATCTATTCAGTCCTCACAATCACTAATATCTGGTAGTCGCTTCCTTCCTACACTCGTTCTTCTCATGTCTTCTCTTGCATTTCCTCCATTAGTCTTGTCTATGCTCCTGATCTCAGACACTACCAGTTGTTTCCCTAATCCTTCGTCCGCAGTGTTTTATATCTGCCTCACGTTATGTTTTCCTCCTTGGTTTATTCTGGTCAGCTGTTTCGTACTCGAAGTAGACGTCAGGTATCGTCATTGTCCATCTCTCGTTTCATTGATATTGAAGTTTTGTGTCGTATGCATTTTTCCATTCTTCCTAGCGTGCTGCCTTGACGTACGCATATTTTCGCGTCCATTGAACCTCCGTTTCAATGCGCCTTGATTCACCTGGCTTTGCTAGATTTCGGTCCGAAACTCTGGTTTGTCACAATTCTTTCCACAGTATTCGAGAACGTACACTTTATCATTGATTTTCAATTTATCTATGCCTCAGACTAAGCAGATCTTTCCTCTGATTCACTTTTACACTTCACACGTCTTAGTTTGCACTTCCTTGTTTCTTTACTATCACATGACTCGCTGAATATTTATATAGTTTCACCTATTTTCTCGCACATCTTTTTTTTTTTTAGTTCCCTCTCCAAAACCTCCACGATTTCTGAACTTGACCCTCTGCGCTCTCGTTGACAGTTGTCAACCTAAAAAGGGTGCAATAATACTCATTTCAACGCTGAATGTTTTCTTTTTTTAATTAAGAAAACTTTCATAAGGTGTGAATAAGGGACATCATTTTATTTTTACTGACATTTCTAATATTAACCTGGCTATACCTTTGGATTAACGGTTGAGAACCGTAAACATCATTTGCTACCTCTTTCCACGACTGGAGTTCGATAACACTGGCGTAAAATACAAACAAATCACTTTACTAGGTATAGTAGGGAAGAAAAGTAGTTCATCCATTTACGTAAACTAGGAAATATTGCGATTTTGAGTTTGATAATTTTCATTAGGTTTTTTAAAATCAAAATGCGGTACTGTATTAACAATAAGTGTTTTTACTCACGAACTGAGCTATCCATTCGGACGTATTCATTATGCAGTGTATATTATACTGTCTACTGCACATTAGCATACAATATAGAGAATGAAGTTAAATTGAAAAATAATCATAATATGAATAATTAAACACATTTTTGAAAATGGTGGCCGTTCATTTCGATACAGACTTCAGTTCTTCTTTTTGCATATTATCGCGCTATAGACTATTGTACCTAATTCCAATTAGGCCTACCAGTTTCGTCCTTATTACTAGTAACTCGTGTTGAAATAATTCTGTACCTACTCTATAAAAGAGTACCTGATATACTGTAAATTTAATCTTCACTTCTGCCCGATCGAAAAGATAAAATTACTAGATATCTATCTACTGTTCATCCAAGTGGTTTTGTTGCAGGGTCGTAGAAAGGGAGGAAATCACGTGACAGTTAATTACTTTACGAGGCCCTTTTATTTAAGTTGTTTTAAACAGTTGCATAATATTACGTGGAAGTCCAATTCCTAACAGAATTTAATGTTTTTAGAAAAGAGCTAAGACAGCCCAGTCACTAGCCTTTACAGAGGGGCGAGCAGAAGCGAGTGGGGGAAACCGGGATGCGACGTAAGAAAACGGACGACAGTACCTGTACGAAAATATGATTCAATATTGAAAGCTCTTTCGTCACTGGAAAACGTGACCATATTTCTGGTACGTACTATACTAACTCAATACTGTTTACTATAACCGTAAGGCGATTTTGACTGCATACGTGGCCTTGGTTCTGTGTGGAGGACGGTTGGAAGTTTACTAGTAGAGGGAGTGGGAGTGAAGTACATTAAAAAACTGAGGTACAATAAAAATTGAAGTAAAAATAAAATGATGTCCCTATAGTTTTGTATCATTTCATACAATTGCATTTGCAGATTCAGGACAAAGTGATCAATTTCTGTGTTATAAAGACATCTACCTGGTATTGATGTCACTTTGTGTGTTTGAAGTTTTCGAATGAGATTCAAGAAAAAGTAGCATTACCGAGTACGACCACGCAAACATGCAAACAATCTCTATATATTAATATTGATAAACATTTATATATTCCCATCATAGAATAGCCTACAATATAGCTATCCGTACAAAAGTGGTAAGTGAATAGCTTCCATTTGTTGTGCAACAATTTAGTCAAATATGTGCAATCTATACACTCAGAAGTACGGTGCAGGCAATAAAGTTTAAGCAAAATATTTTATTTAAATTTAAATGAATTAATAAGAATAATGAATGAATCTATCACTGAATCATAGAGAATGAACTTTCTTGGATATAGTAGTGGATATCTTATAATATATAATTTCACACACAAGCAAGACACCACCCAATGTGCACCCATACATAAGTGCGGAGAAAGCAAATTTCATGTGGGACAGGGTGAAGACAAAATAATCTGATTGTTCCTCACTCAGGTCGGCGTCAGGGATATGTATGTATCTGTACGATTCTTCCATATTTTTCATCAAATGTGCCATAATTCCAGATTCAAGGATACGTCGGACCACACGATTGAAGGAGTGTAGGTACGGGCTACCTCTTGTCAGCAAGATTGAATACTGATTAGTAAAATGCCGATCTGTTAGGAAACATATTTTAGTTTCCCTTCTCGGGTACTTTACCATGGAGTAGTATTCCACCCACACTTGATAAGTCACAGTCGAGTAGTTTTTGCTATTAAAAAGTCCCTTTATACATTCTTCCAAATAAAAACAATCGTGAGACTTTAAATTAGGTATATCATATGTAATGCTTTTGAAGTAGTTAGCTAAACCTGCATGCAATCCATAACTTAAATGAGCATCAATGTACTCTTCTGTGTTAGTCACCGCCTTCTCTAGACCCGGATCCACCAGGAAACTGGTGAAGTATATCTGGAACAAGTTCCCCATGGCATAAGCATACCACACGCACATAATGAACAATGTTCGCAGTATTGTCGTTCGAGGCATGTCTGTTACGGACACACCCAGGTGTACGGCCCACACGTTGTACAAGCAGCTGCTGATATTCTTGTAGGCTGACGATTCTTTTGAACCTGTTTTACTTCTGTTCTTAGCTAACAGGAACATAATGAGAGTAAGGAACAGAAATACCACCAGCATTGCAATCCAAGAAAAAATGTCAAATATTTCACCCATTTTTTCAAGTATGGAATTAAGACCTGGACATGGAACAAATAACCTTTCATCAAGAGTTAAGATAGGAATTGTGTAGTCAAGCACACATTCAGTTATTATGAAGAGGGATAAAAATCCTACAGCTACATCAGAATATAAATTCATCATATTAAAATACATCTCCAATCTCTGTGTGTTCAAGTTTTCTTTTGGATTTGGAGGTAAATAAAGAATATGAAGGTGGAGCTTTTCACATATTATTTGTAGCAGATCAAATTCTGGTCCTGTTATATTATAATTCACCTCTCCATCTTCGTCTGTATAGTTTCCTATCAACCAACCTAACGGAACATGTACAACGGCTGAAACTTTAATTTTCCTGCCACTAAATGATATGGGCATTTTGTTAGGATACAAATCACGGTTGTGAATAAATCCGCCTTCCTTCGTGCCTAGCCACCGAGTAAGGTGTACGATATTTTCTATCGAAGGAATCCTAGACTGGAATGGAAACCAAGTATAAATATCGAATATAGGATAACTGCCAACTCGTGTCTCATCTTGTGCTGGAATTACGATAGCAACATCAAATATATTCAGAAAATTTAACAGATTTTCAAAAATCTGGAGCAACAATTCTTTCACAGAATCGGACGAAAACCCAGGCATCACCACAAGAAATCTCCCTCTCTGATTTGTGTAAAATGATAGGATCATCGCCATAAGTTGATTCGTTATTATCTCAGTGATGTCCATTTCTTCGTCATCAGACCATACAAGAACAATATGGTAAAGCGGAATTTCGTCTCTGAAATTCAGTAAGAATACGAACTGTGGGTTTGTTGGATCATCAGTTGGAATAAACGACTTTAAGTTCCAACGCCTTTCTTCATTTATAGTTTTAAACACGAAATCAGCCAGCGCAAAATTGTCAGTGTCAGGTTGCACTGAGGAAAATATGTGATGTATAGGGGGTTTTGAAACTGTGTCCGGTAGAGAGATGACCATTCTTCCAGGCGGGAAGTTCTGCACAGCAATGCTCTTGACACACAACGCCATCTGGTACTGGTCCTCAGTGAGAAGGCCATTCTGGTGAAGAGAATCTGCTGCTTGTATGAAGAATGCAGTCAGAATCCATCTGAGAGAACAGGCCATGTTGTCTGGAAATTAAAAAAATAAAGGCGTTTCATCTATCTTATTTCTATTAAGTACACTGGTTTAGTTACATTTGAAATGACTGTTAAAGTTAATAATTTTCTTGCAAATTCTTACATTAAGGGGAGATTAAAATGTTCTGTGTCGTCAATGCTAAATTTGCTTATTTAATTACCCATGACCTCAGGAATTATTGAAGACGTACAAATATTTCTGAAGTATAAAGGTACAAGGTTTCTAAGCAAACTGACACAGATTTGTCAAGAAATAAAAGTTGTAAAACAGATTTTATCTTCTAAAATAATTTTGACTTTATTTTCTTATTTTTGTCTCTCTCTGTATATTTTGTAAATCTGCAGAAAGATCTAGCATAGCTTTTGCCAAGTGTAGTTTTTACAGATTCTTTATTTCGAATAAATTTATTCAGCTTCCTCCAACTGAAGGCTGCCTAGAAGACAAAGCTTACCAGAAAATTGTTGTTATAATGGAAAAAATTAAAACAATGGAGAAGAAAAAGAATAAGAAAGAGCACAATTAGAAATAATTGGAAAAGACTAAACAAAACATCATTAATTCCAGAAGAAACATAAAATTTCCTAGTATCTATTAGCTATTGGATGATCACAGTCGTCTATTTAGCACTGGTTTCAAGGCCCAACTTAAGTGAGCAGATCGCCATAGCAAAGAGATCAATCTATATAACTGTAGAGATGGTTTCTTAGGATTTTTATAGATCCCTTCACTGCAGACATAGATACTTCAGTCACAAGAGTTTGTCCTAGACCAAACTGCTTGTAAAAATGCGCGAATCTTTTTGTGATGGTTCCTCTGCCCCAATCAGTAATCCAATAACTTCGATCGACGTTAGATTATATTTGTCCTTATAATATGGTATAGTGGGGTCGTATATGTCGCATTTTTCCTGATGTACCTCAGCAGGTTGATTTTCATATGTTTCCATCCTTACAGTTGGATCAATTAGGAATCCGCTTGTTGATCTTGTCGGGATAGCGATGATGTCAATGCGCCTTGTAGATCCATTTGTGGACAAACCATGGACAACAATTGAAGGGTTAAAAAAATAGTCCAAAAACATAAATTTTCAGGAGAAACAAAAACTATCTGACATGGGCTTTGTTGACACTTCAAGTACGAAATTCATCATGCCATTTCTTAAGGTGTTGTAGAAACTTGGGAAAAGTGAAGTACATTTATAACTTAAATTGCCTCGTAGAAATACATGTTTAATGTAGGTAACTGTGGACAAAGGTTGTTAAAAAAATATACTCTATTGTGGCAGAAGTGTGCCTCTCCTTTAATCTTCGTTTTCTTTATCATATTCTATTTTTTCTCCTTTCGTTGCTTACGTTTCTTCCATGGGGTTACTTCTGCAGCTAAAAATGACTCCATAACTATAGACCGTCGCCCTTATTTCCGGCAGCCAATCACGTTGCAGATGGCTACATTTAAACGCGTGCGTCTTGTCATTCGCTGCTGATGAAGTTATGCGCTTCCTAGGGCTCGATTTCATTTTTCATTTCATTTCATTTCATTTATTATATTCCATAGATCTTACATGAGCAATGAAGCTTTAAGATGTGGAACTAGTCAAATTTTATAATACTACAATTATAATTTTTACAAATTTTTACAATTATTTACAATTTTTACAGTTTTACAATTTTGTAATTTTCTACAATTTTTACAATTTTCTACAATTTTTTACAATATTTTGGCGAGATGTAGTGAGATGAGGTGACGTCCGAGGATTCGCCAAAAGATTACCCAACATTTGTCTTTTGGTTGGGGAAAATCTCGGAAAAAACCCAAACAGGTAATTAGACCAATAGGCTACTTAATATAATCGCCCGCCATTTTCGTTCTTTCTTTGGCGTTCGCAGAAAGCACACGAGGATATTATTTGCCGCTCAATTATTTGCTCAATTACAGTGCTTTTGATTTATTATCATAAGAGCTACGACATGATAATGTTTAACGGTGTAGCAAATAGATTCCGTGTCTGGTAGCTCGGCAACGAGAACAAAAATGGCGAACGATACTATCTACCCAGACTTTATAGAGCCTTCACTTCCAAAGGCGTAAGCAAAGAGGAGGAGTCACGCCGGAAATAGCAGCGACGCGACTATAATACAATTCACGTGCAAAAGTATTGAAGGTGATAACGTCAGCGAAATGAATCGGGGGTTAAACGCCGAAATTTTACCAGCTTTTGCTCTTAATGGCTTGAGGGAAAATTTGTCTTAATAATAGCATTACTATTAAAGAAAAAACTTTTAGATAAATATGTGTTGCATTAAATAGGCTACAAATCTAACCCCCGTATGAGGAAAACTTCTATTCGGGGAGGAAAATTGAGCATACAGTAGCTTAATATATTATTTCCAAGAAAGGAATATATATATATATATATATATATATATATATATATCCATGTCTCATTGTTATAATAATATGCAGTGTACCTGATTAATTTAATTTTTATGGTTATGATTTAAAATGTTCACTTTTAATTAGAAGTTTATCACTATTTTTTCTCAAAATTTATACACCACTTACATTCACTTACACTTCAAACATTCAGAAATTTCTGTTTTCTTGAATTGAGGATCCTTGCGATCTGCCAATGTTATTGGTCTGATATTTGAATTTAATATATATATATATATATATATATATATATATATATATATATATATGCTTAAAATGAAAATAACTCGAGTGTTATATTTAGTACGAATTTAATATTAGTAAGAACTCTGAATGAAAGTTTTCAAGGTTAACTTAATAAATGAGTAAACTGAGAATAAAATGAATTAAAATGAAATATCACCAAATCATAAGATAATTAAATTATATCAGTAAAAATATGATAGTAATTTAAATGGCGTATTCTACATAATTCTTTTATTTTTAATCTGAATATAAATGTTCGAGTTTTTAATACAGATGCTTCGAAATCATCCGATTATAAATTTGTAATCCATAATTAAAACTGTAGGCCTATTTTTCACCATTAATTGTGACGCATTTTCTCTCTTAAAATACATATATTTCTTCTTTTAGGGGTTATTTCTTTCTTTCGTGGAATAAAGTTATTAACGTACATTTTAAAAATTTGTTGAATTGAATTTCGTTTCCGACATCGCAATGACTTCACGTTCTCCCAGCTTCAATGTTAGTATGTACGAAATCTTGAACCAGATCTAGACAGAGAGCGCAAAGGATAGATCCGATACATCAGGCCTGCACAAAGTTTGCGCTCTCCGAGCCGGCTCACAGCTCATGAGCGGAATGCAGATATTAGCTGCGCTCTGTATAAGGGTGGACTGGAATAAGGGGTGATCTCGTACAAAATATACACAAAAGGAAGTACTATTACGAGTACTTATGAAATGAATTCCCGTTCAGTGTTTGCAAAACTATCTTGGACTATTATTATTTAATAAAGAAACATTTATTTTACAGAAGTAATAGAAATTCTATAGCTACTTAAATGTACAATATCATGTTATTATATTTTTATTTATCAGTACATGAAAACGAGGTTTTATGCTGTTTGCAGCTGAAAGGAACAGTAGCCTACTGATCGCAATGAAACATCAGTTACAGATGTTCGATGTCTGCCTTTATTGAAGTTGATTATACAAAACAGTTGCTCACAAATATAAATGTTGAGCCAAACATAGCAAACATTTTCACAGCCAGGCTGTGTAGTCGTGGATATTATTGCTAATGTTTAGTCTTGCAAAACTCAACCAGGCTAGTAGTAGCCTATTATTCAAATGATCTTTAGCCCTTAGGTCACACTGAAAATCAATAAGTTCGAGCTGTAAATCATTAAATGTTAAATGTTATGTTCCGTCTTTTAGATTCCTCCATACTGTACTGTAGCAGTAGGTAAGCAACGTGAAAGAGCTACTGAGAATAGGCCTACACACTGCACTCCACTAGATAACTGAGTGGTCGTTTCCCTCTCCTCTACCTATAGCAAGTCTATGTCATTCTGACGTATCTTCCTCTCCGTTTCGGCGAGCGGTAAACACGGCTCTTCCGCTCCGAAGGAGCGCGCGCGCTCGTTGAGCGCTGTTTGTGCAGGCCTGCGATAGATGGAAAGAGTAAACAAGCCCAGCCTGTTCCCCCATCTTCGGCCAATACTCCGCTATCAGTTAACTGTATCTCTGCGACTGGGACCCGAACTGCGAAGTTTAATGATGAGGACGACCATTAATTTTCATCCTCAAACAGAGTACAGGCATAACATAACTTATTTGTCTCGGAGCACCCTGTTAGTTAAGAATAGTTCTTATATCATGAAAAATCATCAGTTTACAGCAGAACGCCGGAGAGAGCAGTCGTGTGTGCACAACTAGCTAACACAGTATAAAGGCTATTGGCCTGAGGAAGAATACAGTAAGAGAAGATGGAACAGTGGTTAAAGAAAGAGACATCAGAAAATGATAAAGTAAGTGAAATAAGTGAGAGGAAAGGAATAATAATGCAGGCTTGAATCAAGTAGAAGTAGGAATGAAGAACCAGGCTTTAGAAAACTTAAGACTAAAAGTAGAAAACATCAGTGAAAAGATAGAAGAGTTGATGGCAGAGAATAACAAATTAAAGAAGAAGATGAGTGACTACGATCTCAAGATGAGGAGAAACAACTTAATAATTTTCGGGGTCGAAGAAAGGGGCCAGGAAAAAGAGATGGATACCTTTGAGAAAGTGAGAGATTTATATGAAGTGATCTTTAATATCGAGTTGAGAGAAGAACATGTCGACCATACGTACAGGTTAGGGAACGGGACCAAAAGACCTATCTTCTTGAGCTTTAGGAATACAAAAGTAAAGGAAGCTATTCTGAATAACCTAGGACGGCTCTGTGGTTCAGGAGTGAGAGTGAAACAGATATGCCATTTGAAGTAAGAAATAGAAGAAAACAGCTACTACCTTATATGAAAGCAGCGAGGGCGAAGGGTCACTTTGCTAAGATGTACGAGGATAAACTGAAAGTGAACGGAAAATGGTATGATCTGGAGTTTTGCCTGAGGAATGAAGATCATCCAGAATTTGGACTAACGAGAAGAACGAAAGAGTACAGTGGACATATTCCAACTCTGCAGAGGGAAGCAACGAGAAGGCAACAGAGGGTCGACGTTAGCCACACAAGCGGAGGGAAGGAGCATGAATGGTGGAAGAAAATCATCCCAACTTCAAGGACGGAACAAGTGATTGTTGCAGATCAACACATGGTGACAGGAGTGAATAGTAATGAGTTCAGGAACCCACATACTGACGTACGAGGAAGTGTAAAGATGGTGACACAGCAAGGAGAAGAAAACAGTAACGTGATCGTGCAACGTAAGCGGATTCCTAGTCTCCATACGATGGCGGTAAGGTTAGCGCACTCCAGAAGGAAAAAAAGGCAAAAAAGGTATCCCCGTAACATGCCATGAAGGCATTTGGGGGGCATGGAGGTAGAGCCCCATGCTTTCCATGACCTCGGCACTAGAATGAGGTGGTGTGGTCGGCACCACGCTCTGACCGCCTTTTACCCCCGGGAAAGACCCGGTACTCAATTTTATAGGAGGCTGAGTGAACCTCGGGGCCGTTCTGAAAGTTTGGCAACGAGAAAAAATCCTGTGACCACCTGGGATCGAACCCCGGACCTTCCAGTCCGTAGCCAGACTCCAGATGCTGACAATAACGGAACAAGCAATACGGGCGCTAGAAAAAAGGCGAGTGGGGATAAAAAGAGAAACCAAGAGTCAGGAAGTGATAGGGAAGAAAGTAGTGTAAAAAATAACAGTGCGAGTGTAAGTGGAAATCTAGTATGTGAAAGTGAAAGCGTGGGGCGGAAAAATAAAAGGGGAATAGAAGAAGAAATAAATAGAAAGAAAGACAAAGTCAGAAATAAGGCAGAGACGAACAGTAAAGAAAGGTCAGAATTTGCGACAGTTGAGGATTTAGCAGAGATATTTGATATGTGTAAAAAAAAGTGGGGTTGTGATCAAAAAGTGCAAGTAAAGTGAAACTGGAAAAGATCGAGAAGTATAGGGGAGAGAGAAAGTGTATAAGCAGATGTGTAAAATAAAATATAAGTATTTATAGGAAGTGAGAATAGTGACAATGGATTAGGTGTAAGGAGAATAGTGTGAAAGTGAAAGTGAGCGCAAATAGAAATGAGTGAAAATAGTGAGAAAGGGTTTAGAGAAATGAACAAGTGTCAGCATAAAATTAGTACTAACATTTGAATGTGGGAACAGTAAATGAATAAAAGGTCAAAAAACAAATAGGCAAATAATTCAATAAGATAATTTATAGAGAAAAATTGAAATTGAGATTTTAGTGAATAGTAGTTAGAGGAAAAGGGGGGGGGGGGTGTGAAAAGAGTATATAATATTAGATATACTAGGATTAATGAACAAATAGAGAATAGCAAATGAAATGTAGGGAAATACTGAAGGGGAGATTGACCAAGTAATAAAAAAACGTACATAGCGGAATTGGGAGTATTTGTGTAGACGTGTACTGCAAATAATGTGTTATTGTAATAATATGTTAATGGTGGCACCGGATACAGAAATGTGAGGTACACCATTACATGTAAAGAAGTGCTGTGACGAAATATTTATCATACATCATATAAATATCATATCATGAAAATTGAAAATTTCTATTTTGTCTTCTTCCATCTGCTATTTTAGTATGTAAATGTGGTGCCAATCTCCCGTCTTTGTAAGCACATTTTGTTTCATACGTCCACTTGAATACAGTTTGTCTTTTAATTATACAAATAATAACATCAATATCTCTCAGTATAAGCCATTTTACACAAAATTTTGAGAGTGAACAGACTCGCGACTAGCGAACGGAATAGATTACTTAGGACGCTGGACTGCTGTACGGAAAAGGAGAGAGAGGGGATAAGAGGTGAAAGAGGGGTTGGAGTTTACAGGCGACTGAAAATTATATACACACACAGAAGAAAGAGATTTTCATATGAAGTTAGAATTAATTGATTTTCTCTATATTTATTTTGAGAGTACATTAATCCCTACATTATTTATTTAAATACATGAAATTAAAGAAAATATTTACTACAATCAATAGAGAAAAGTTATTTGTAGTAAATGGGAGTTACGTATGAACATGAAAAATATGTTTGTTGAAAAGTAACGAAACTTAGCCTGCATAAAAAAAAATAAGTATGGAGCATTGATCCAAGATCAATTTTATCATACAGTAATAGAAACTTCAGTCATAAATTATAATGCCATTTATGGTTATTTACCAGCATATCAATACGTGGTTTTATGTTAGTTGCAGCTGAAAGGAAAAGTACTGATTTCAACGAAACATCAGCTAAAGATGCTCGATGTCTGCTCAATATGTGACTATACAAACATTTACAACCTACCTCAGGGTATAGAAATAGATTTAAATCGTCAGCTTTTCTATTGCGGTCTTCGAAAAAAAAAATCGAAAAATCGAAAGAGAATTGGGAGGACAAATTTAAAAGCTACGCAAAACGCGTCCTTGCAAGGGGTTGGGGGCTGTACAAAAATAAGTATGTGAGCTCCAAGCCTGTTGGCCACTAGTCTCACTCCGGGTTATGCTGCTCCACTGAAGGAGCTCTAGAAAATTTTGAAGGGGAAGCCGAAATTGGACGTAACCTCTTAGGTACCACATACGCGAGGGGGACTGAGATTTGATCAAGTGATCATGGGACGGGGCGAGGAGGAGATGGCTGGTGTTTGCCGTTAGGATGGTGAGACGCTGTCATCTGTTGTTCGATGACAAAGCATGTGAAGGCCGTCGGAAGAAGCGCCGTGAAATCTAAATCTGCAATTTGAGAGGTCCCTGTCCTTTCAAATTGCGACTAATTGAGTGACCTCCTATATTTAATAGACAATTTATAGGTTATGAACTAGGGCATACGTCGTTTATAATAAAGGGGAATATATATGGGGAAGGGCATATAGGTCCGTGGCCCATTTCTTATAGGGCTCATCCCGACATTTGTCTTACGCCTTAGGAAAACCACGGAATACCTTAGGCAGGATGAGTTGTCTCATATATAAGAGACTAGCCAATTTGGCTATTATGTAGGAGGTGATTGTTGTCATGAGCCTTGTTGAATCGTCTCAATTTTGAGACCAGCCATTTGGCTATATGATGGCTCAATTACGAAGAGGGGGGGAGAGATGTAATTGTTAATTAATTTAGAGTAATTAGGGAGATTCATGGGGATATGAGTGCAGGTCCGTGGCCCATTTCTTTTAGGGCTCATCCCGACATTTGTCTTAGCGCCTTAGGAAAACCACGGGAAAACCTTAGGCAGGGTGATTGCGGTCTTCGCCAACAAAATCATCATTATGTATGGTGTCGTAGTGGCGTATTATATTATGTTTTCGTCTTCCTTTTATAATTTTCTGACATATACAGTTACTCACTTTAATATTCGGTCAGATTTTTTTTTTTTTTTTTTTTCAGGTTTTGTTGTCTTTATTATGCGGTAGAAATTGTACTAAGTCTAAAATAAAAATTGAGAACGATGTGCTGATACTTGCACAAATTTTCAGATCATTACACTTACTTATTTACTTACAAATGGCTTTTAAGGAACCCGGAGGTACATTGCCGCCCTCACATAAGCCCGGCATCTTGAGACAACTAACTAGTAAGCGCATGCGCTGACTTTGAGAGCTCTATTCAAACCAATACGTTATACGTCCGAAATGAGCGACCTTCGAGGCTGTAGGGGCGTCGGATGTCTGCGGGTTGAGAGAACGGAGAACTTCAGACGAAATCCGGAGTAAAGAAGATGATCCAATTTTGACATAAAATGTTTGCTTTAGTAATGAAGCGACCTTTTTCTTAATTGGGTTTGTCAACAAACACAATTGTAGGTAGGGTAAACATTGGTAATTTCGTGGCAGTGGTTATTTCGTGATACTTTTTCTTTGCTCTTTTGTGAACTAACCATTAATGTTACGAGATCCAAATTTCCGCCAAGAGATTGCACATGTTGTCCAGTTTCCAGAAACATATAGCTACGCTTTCTGTGACTATTGTAGTTGCTTCAGTGAGCTTCTATGTTTGGAGAGAGCAAGTTTGCGTCGACTTCTCAGGCGTACAAATTTTGTGGATGTTTGTAATTACATTACAGGCTTATTACTAAAGTTAAGCATATGATATTTGGTACAAAGATTTATTGTATCTTCATGAAATTTTAGGAAATGTTTTTGGAATTTTAGATACAACTGTAGTCGCCATATAGGCTTAGCTTTACTGACACAAATCTTAGCTGTTTGAGGCGAAATTTTGTTGAACATTAAGCGTTACATTTTATACTATTTTAAAAATTGTATTACAATAGGAATTTTAGAAATCTGAAGACAAGATGTGATAACAAAAAAGAAAAGGGAGACGCAATGGGTTCAGTGTAGCTTCTGTTTGATTTGTTATCATGCTAAGTGTCAATGATAAGTGCTAGATGACTTACTTGCAAGAATTGTGACAGAAGATGGAACATGGCTCCACCATTTTGGGCCGGAGACAGAGGCAGACAATGGAGTGGCATCATGCAAATTCACCAAAGAAATAGAAATTCAAAAGTACACCTTCGGCAGGAAACATTATGGCTACTGTGTTTTTCGATTCAGAAGGACTCTTGCTTGTGGACATCAAGCCACACGGAACCACCATTAATTCTGACGCGGCAACTCTCAAGAAACTTCAAGGTCGACTGAGTCGTGTTCGACGACATCGGGAGAAGCAGGATGTTCTGCTATTGCACGACAACGCACAGCCATATGTCAGTCACAAGACCACAGACCAGATCAGGAAATTCGGATAGGCAACACTGAAACACCCGCCTTACAGTCCTGAACTGGCACCGTGCGATTACCATCTCTTTGGTAAATTGAAGGATCCCTTCGCGGAACGAGGTTAGAAGATGACTCCCTTGTGCACGCTGCTAAAGGGTGGCTCAGATGTGTTGGTGCAGACTTTTACCGTGCTGGTCTACAGGCCCTCGTTCCTAGGTTATGTAAGGCAGTTGAAAGGGACGGGGATTATGTGGAAAAGTGACATTTTGTTCCTAAAGGATGCATATATACATTCTGTGAAAATAGCAAAGCTGTAGGATAAAAATATAATTTTTAAACAAATGTTATGCATTACTTTTGGAGTTACCCTAGTAATATAGGTTATAATAAAGCCCGTAATAAAAGTGTTCACCCTTTCAGGGCAAAGAAGATCCCTTTTCAATTTCAATTTTTACTTTGATTTCATTCTTATTATGTGTTGATATGTATTTCTATGTTTTCTTGCTACGAATATTAGACGGAATTACTGTGTTTGAAGTCTTGTAACAATAAAAGAGAAATTCATTTGACTTCAATGAATTTTTCCACAATTCTTCTACCTCTCACGAAATTATCAATGCAATATCACGAAATTACCAAGGTTATCACGAAATAACCAACCTTTCAGCTTAAGTTGTAAAAGTGGTTTTCGGCACATATTCAAGAACGTATCCAATCTTTTATGTCTCCAGATTTGTACAGCAAGTTATAGTCTTTTAGATGAAAAAATCGGAATAAGGATATATTTACACATTTGCATTTTAAATTAGTTTTCGTGAAATTATCACGAAATTACCAATGTTTACCCTACTGGAATATTGAAAATCCTCATGTGTTTCGTGAAGATAATACCCAGTTTCCTCAGAAGATCAATGTGTGGGCTGGAATGTTTTAGGATTATGTTGTTGTACCGATTTTCATTGAAGAAAATCATTTTACAATCATTTAATACACGAACACAAGAATTAATAATAATAATAATAATAATAATAATAATAATAATAATAATAATGGCTTTATTTAACCTTGCAGAATTAAGGCCGTAAGGCCTTCTCTTACACTGAACCAGGATTAAAACTTGCTTACATAGTTGAACATACAACTGGATCGGAATTATGTAATTACATACTGATACGGTTTAGGTACGTAATAAGACCAAAAGAGGTAGTTACATAAAAATTTACCTCATAAAATAAAAATAAACATAGTGGTATACATATTAATGTTGTTAGAATCAAATACGAATCACATAAAAACAGAAG
Organism: Periplaneta americana; assembly: GCF_040183065.1. NCBI lineage: Eukaryota > Metazoa > Arthropoda > Insecta > Blattodea > Blattidae > Periplaneta > Periplaneta americana. Next base: position 30,892,270 of record NC_091124.1, on the reverse strand, counting down.
CCGATAATTCAATAAAAAATGTACACAGTAAAAATAAAAATAAACACATTACAATACATATTACTATTAGATTACAAGAAATTAGGATTGACATAATTAAACCAGAAACCGACAACTGAATAAAAAGTGCACAATAAAATAATAGACTAATAATAATAAAAGAAAACACAGTAGGATACATATTGGTGTTAAGTTATTGTTCAATGGTATTAGTAGCTTCAGCTCTAATCAACAGTAATAAAAATCGAGGTTGCCAGGCAACGATATACAACAAAACATGTACAATAAATGAATGTGGTTTATAAACAATTGAATGCTCTTTCGTATTTAAATACACTCAGGGACAAAAAAAACCGGACACTTTAATATTTGCTGGTATTTTGCAAAACATTATCTTCTCATACAATATTATGGTAGCCATCTGTTGTTATGGAGACGTGTATACATTGTTGATTGTTTTATAAACAAGCCATTACAACCAAATATTCCAATTTTGCTTTCGGAGTCTCAGCTATAACAATTTTGCCTCAACCATTTTGTGCTTCATTATCGTTATCATTCGTTAAATCTTTATTTTTACATTTTCTGAGTTTAAGTGGGGATGTAACATTTGTCTTAAAACAAGATGCGACCTGAAGATGTGGCTCGAGCTGTAGCCCTTTACGATGATGGACGCAGTGTACGTTACATTGCAAATGTTATGAATATGGCTAGAAGCACAACCCATGATGCCATAAAACGGTATAGAGAGGCCCTAGAATATATCAGAAGACCAGGTGCAAAGTGGAGGTGGCTGGGGGTTGGAGTGAAATCTAAAATGCAATTAAGCCTGGGTTCAGACTTCTCCTTCAATATCTAAATAGACGTGTTTTTTTTTTGTTTAAATTGAATTAAATTTAAATAATTAGTTATTTAGAAAGTTTTGAAATGAAAGCCCTGTATAGTGTAATATAGTGTTAACATACAAATTTAATAAAATGCAAATCTTTCTTTCTTCCTTGTTCAGCTTATCCCAGTTTTGTACAATAGCCTCACGTACCACTGTCCATAAATTGGCAATGAATTCTTTCAAATGTGTGTTATAGAGAGATGGCCGTCTCTCAATTTCGATTATCAGTCTTTCACTGTCAAAAGAAAAAAAAGTCCATTGTCTTCGGATAATATTTCATAACTGCATTACCAGGCGGTTATTTTGCAGCGCGTATGAACACTAATTTATTCTGACATATCACGTTTCTTAATATTGCTCGCTGGGCACTCTGCTCAAGAAGTAGAGCAGGCTGCGTTTTTAAAACCGCTACTGTAAAATATCCGCTAGTAAGTTCAGATCAATGGCAAGCAATTTGTTCCGTCAAAGCGGTTTTGTTACCGCGGCGGTTAAGTGAACGGAAAACCGTCCGTGCGCGCAAGACCTAGGCCCGGGCCCGATTGTATAAACCATTTAATCTTAGATCAGAGGTTAAATTGATCCTTGTTTCAGCTGAACTTGGAATTTTTTGTTGTATAAAGTCTAATCTGAGATTAATTTGTCTTAAACTAAAGTCAACATTGACTGAAGAAATTTCTCCGATTAAGTTAGATGATCCAAGTTCAGTTATTTCTTTTCTGTTTGAAACATACGAGTGACAGATTGTGCAAATAAAATATCCATTATTATTAATATTAATAGATATGTTAGGTACATTTATATACGTGGTACAGTCATTAAGTTCTAATACTGAGCGCATAGTGGCGTTGTGGTGCACTATAGCGAATAGGTGGCGCCATGGTATGATACTTTGTCAGTTAGTCTCTCGACCCAACAAGAGACAGTTGAGTGCATGCACTGTAAGCAGAACTACTGTCTTTGTTGTGACGGTGATTTGAATGCGCGCGTCGGAACTCGAGTATGTTGCAGTTTGAGCAACGGGCAAACGTCACGTTCTGTCAGAAATTAGGCGAAACTGCTATAACCGATCACAACTGGAGACGAAACATGGTGTTTCCTTTACGATCCGCAACTGAAGCGACAATCCGCCACCTGGAAAACGCCATTATTTCCACGACAGAAAAATCCGCAACAAGACAGGTCAAAAGGCAAGGTGATGCTTGAACAGTTTTTTTTATTCAAATGGAATTGTTCACATAGAATTCATCCCACAAGGTGCAACTGTAGACAAGATCCTCTACAAAGAGATTCTTGGCCGTTTAAGCAATTCAATTCGTCGTAAGCGTCCTGAGCTTTGGCATAGAAAGAATTGGCTGTTGCTACAAGACAACGCCCCTGCACATCGCTCCATCCTTGTCCAAGAGGAACTTGCAAGGCAACAGGTCGCCGTTTTTCCACACCCTCCGTACTCACCTGATCTCGCATCATGCGATTTTTTTTCTCTTTCCCCTAATGAAATCAATCCTACGAGGGCGTAATTTTTATGCGGCCGAAAAGGTCATGACTGCCACAAGAGAAGCCGTACGGCATCTTCCTGCCAACATCTTTCAGCGGTGCTTCCAGCAGCTACACCAACGTTGGCAGACGTGCATAGCGGCCAACGGCGACTATATTGAGGGAGGATGTCGATCTGTTTAAGTGTACGCCGTATCACGCGGCATCTTCTGAGACATCCAGATTCTTGTGGGTGCCTACCCTTCAGGCGTCAGTGTCAGAACTTAATGACTGTACCACGTATATTTCTTTCAATTTCTTGCCTTAATACACAAACATTCTTATATTTTATAAGGCTCTATCGTGTTCAGCAGTATCAAATAACATAACCTATAATTATATTATGTTTATAACAACCATTAATTATTAATGGGTATGATAGGTACATTCATAAATGTTCAATTAACTGTATTAATAAACGAAAATTGTCGTTTTATAAAGCTTTATTATGTTTAGCAGTATCAAACACCATAACATGAAAACTCGGAGAACAGTCAACCTTCTTCTTATTGTCCGCCATTATTTACATTGAAAAAAAAAAAAAACAGTGTCTCCAACAGAGTGTAATACGGAAAGTCGCCAAAAAGTAGTTGTAAAGTCGCTAGATTTCTCATTATCAACAAAGAAAGATTAAATTTTGTCACTATGGGGTGCTAAAAAGGTCACTAAATCCCTATTTAAGCAATATAAAAGTTAAAAGAAATTGTTGTTGAAAAAGAGTTAAAGTCGCTAGATTGGCAACACTGAACAAACCTGTATAACATGGTCCGCGCATCACGTATTTCACCTGTTTATGCGATGATGCCAAATCCTTTTCACGTGAACTTAGATTGCATTTGAACCAAGGTAATTTGATCGCAGAAAAGTTTTATACAATAGAAGAAGTGTCTGAACTCGGTTTACTTTTCGATCTTCGATCAAAGTTGATCTTTAGTCAGGGAGTTTTATACAATTGGGCCCTAATCTTTATAAATTGTACTCACTACAAGTATGAATGTAGCTACCGCTAGAGTAGTGATTATTCTTTCATATGTCAATAAAATTCCGGTTTACGCTGTTGATGATTGCAGGCTTAAAAAGTAAATACATTCGTCCCACTGAACAATTATTGAGATACTAGCTTCCACTTGTCTGTTAACTATTAAATACTAATAAAATATTACAAGGGTTCCGCAGTTACACTTTACTTTAAAATGGGTTTCGCGGTGGGAAAAGTTTGAGAAACACTGCCATAGAGGAAAGAGTTTACGGATGCGTACACATGATAACCACAGTCTAGTATATACAGTCACGAAGCTTTAGTTGTGAGGGTGCTAGGAACAATAGACTGTGCCGGTACTATTTCGCATTGTCTGTAATGAGGCGATATTAGCGATCCTAGTGGTTAGCAACTATCTATGGATGCATATTTACTACCTATTGAGCTTCGTGACTGTGTATATACTAGACTGTGTGATAACCGTAATCGCGATTAGGTCGATAATCTCAAGTAGAGACTGTATTCTACCACTGGTATTAGTGTTTAGTTACAAGAATTGATGAGAAGGACATAAATTGTTTTGTGAAGGGACAGTCTATACATTCGCTTGTCCATGGCAGATCTTGCTCCATACCTGAAGAAAGAAATCCTGAAAAGGCCGATGTGTTGAACGTAGGGTAGTAGGCACATACGGTACCCAGGACCTCCGACTCTCCCCCTCTGCGTCTTGCCACGCAAAGAAACAGCTCAGGAAGTGAGGCACGGGCAGTAATGAAGTTTCCTACAATTGTGTTTAATTAAACCTAATATTTGTCAACACGCAACAACCCTTAAGCCTGATTTTTACCATTTATGTTTATGATTCGGACATACGCGAATAACTAAAAGTAGTGGTATTGAAGATAAAATATGAATACTCACGTCTGTTGAAGAATCTACAAGGATTTGAATTCGATGTATCATTTGTGGATTCTCAGCGATGTACGTATTTTCAATTATATTATCTTGTTGTGGAATATTACTGGTAGTTGTCATGGTAACAGAAAAACAGAACGCTTTATGTACGTGACGATATCAAATAATTCCCTCCCCTCCCCAAAAATGTACATGTTCGCTTGACCTAGGTGTTACTGAATTATTTATGCCATTCCACTACTGCAGGGAATGTTTTTACACGAAGGAGTAATTCTAGGTAAATATAATAAATTCAATGATAATATTAAAGATAGTATGTGACTGTAAATAATACGTTTGTATTCGATACGATATAGTGTAATGAGAATAGCATTCAAGTTAATTCTCTCTGCAAACGGTAAATATAATATTCATGGCATCATGCCAGAAGGGCGTATCAAAAATGCCGCGTTATTCATATATTTTAATAGAACCTATTTACGTTTGAAAACAATCGTTTCACACTTACAATGGATAGAGGAAAAATCAAAGAAAGTACTCGTTATTTAGACAAGGACTGGAAAAATGATTCCATGCAGGTATGAAGAAGTCCACGGAACCGCCGACAATGGCAGTAAATATGAATTGACATAATCGCCATTAGCGAATCCTTGTCTCAGGGTATGATAATCGACCCCACCATCAGGTTTGAAACGTACAAAGGACAGCCCGAAGACGTACACGAGGAGAAACGAGCAATCTACGTTCCAACCATCCCGTATTATAAAGACTATTACACTCTTACTACGTCATACTACTTTTGACCAATAAAACGGTACGAAAGGACGTATTTCAACCAATCATGGCTGCTTATCGCACAATTTTATCGCGTCCCTAGCATTTGTTTAATTTTATCGCGTCCCTAGCATTTGTTTCTTTGTTTGCCAACATTTGAAACTGCGCTGGTCTGGACGTCAACAAATATATATATATATATATATATATATATATATATATATATATATATAAAATTACAAACCACTCCAGTCGATGCACAGCAGTTTCAAATGTGACTCGCATTGGCATTCAAGAACAAGAATTAATAAAAATCACTGATCATACCTATGCATCTTCTGAAATCCGATTTACAAATAAATGAAGAGCACCATTCGGAAATCCTGAATAAGTTGAATACACCATGTAGGCCTAAATCAACGAGTTCCACTTCTATTACGCACACATCCAATATAACATCAATTGAACCAACAACCACATTCAAATTTGAAAATTGTACATTCAATAATTATTCCTTTTAAAATTATTCATGTTTATTTTTTATGTCATCGTCGTTAATTAAAACTTTTCTAACACTTGTGTATATTAGTTAGGTTATGTTATAGCTTCTGCTCTGAGAGGATAAAAAGTACTTCTGCTATATGATATTATGGATAGTCACGTATCAGAGATTGTTTAATATTAAGATTTATTGAATAGTAATAATTACAGTGTCTGTATAAAGACACTACTGCCATCTAGCATGCATCTAGCTTAATATTTGTAATGTTGAGATGGTACAATAATACATTTGAAGACAATTGTATTTTCGTAAGTCAATTAATATTTTATTGTATTGGAGTACTTCGTTACTTCTAATCTTTATATACTTTCTTCTAATCGTGTAATAGTCAATTAAATCCCACTCGAGTTTTGATTTTCTCTAGATAAATCAAAACGTCTAGTGAGATTACTGTTGATAAATACCAACTTCACGATATCAGTGTTACGGGATTGATGTTTGGAGCAAGAGGAACGATACCCAAGTTCTCTTCTCAATTCTGTACGACCCTAGGACTGCACAAATCTTTTCTGAATGAACTGGCCCTCCTCATAATTAGAGAGTCAATCAAACTTTTACGGAACCACGTATATGGACTCTAATTCAGTGTATGGAAAAAAATTGACGCACCATTATCATTTTTCTTTTTCCTTCTTAGCTTTCATTGATTCTTCACTTGAAATTTTTTTTTCTTCTGTAAACTGCCATTGTTTGTTTGTGTATTTGTTTGCCTTTTTTCTTACTCTTTTAGCTCTCATCTTCTATTTGTTCTTGTATTGTTTTGTATGCTTTGTCTAATGGCAGCCTCTAATTTGAGGAAGCTCTGATAAATAAATAAGTGGCTCTAATGTAAAGTTGTAGTTTTGTTGATACGCCCTTCTGACATGATGCACTCGATATTATAATGCAATATAAAACACAAGCTTCCATCAATATTCTTCGGGAATTATCAATTTCAAGACGAATATATGAACTGATCAGTAGTATTTAAAAAAAAAAGCCTGAACATTTAGACTTTTGAGGCATTTCTATCAATGAGATAAACATTGTCGTTTGAACTTTCATATACACCGTGTCCTGCTTAAAACACCAGTATAATAAAAGTCCATAGCTCTAATGGAAAACTTATTTAATTGAAACTGTTAACATTTTCTAATACCTAAAGACTTGCAATTTCAATATACAGAGTATTTCAAAAGTCAGTTCAAACATTAAACCGATATAAATATTATAATATTTGAGATAGGGAAAAAACAAAAACATTAATGTTGATCAAACAACGGGGTTTACAAAACATTGGGAAGATGTCCGCCGTTCTCTTGTTCAACGTACAGCATTCTGTCTGCGACACCATGCACGGCATTTTGCAGATAATGTCTTGGAATATTGGCAATTTCTAGCGAGATGGCATCTTTCAGTTGCAGTAGGGTTGTTGGATGTGTCAGGAAAACTCGTTCTTTAAGGTAACCCTACAACCAAAAGTCGGCCGGATTGAAATCTGGGGATCGCGGATGTCACATTGTTGGAAAGTGCCTACTGATGATACGATCACCAAACATCTGCGTAATTAATTGTTTTGCAGGGACAAAGATGTGGGATGGAGCGCCATCTTGCATGATGATATCGTGATTCCTTAGTCTAGGGATGACGAAGTTCTGTAACATGCTGTAGTGCTTCTCGTTTACTGTAACAGTCTGTCTCATTCCATTATTGTCCACACCTGTGGAGTAACGGTTAGCGCGTCTGGCCGGGAAATCAGGTGGCCCGGGTTCGATTCCCGGTCGGGGCAAGTTATCTGGTTGAGATTTTTTCCGAGGTTTTCCCTCAACCCAATATGAGCAAATGTTGGGTAACTTTCGGTGCTGGACCCCGGACTCATTTCACCGGTATTATCACCTTAATCTCATTCAGATGCTAAATAACCTACGATGTTGATAAAGCGTCGTCAAATAACCTACTACAAAATTAATGGTGGAATTAACACTCGTAATTGAGGTTCCTTTTGCCGACCAAAGTAGGTTGTTTGATTCTTTCTTTATATATATATATATATATATATATATATATATATATATATATATATATATTTGTTTGTTTTTGATATAGAGGGCATTATACCAGAAGGGTTTATCTAACAATTTTACGTTATGGAAATATCTTAATAGAAAAAAAATTTGTTTGAAAACAAACGTTTGAGAATTACAATGGCCATGAGGAAGGATCAAAGAATGTATTTTGGTATGTAGACAAGGATAGCAGAAATTATTCTATATTTAAATTGCTCTAATGAAAAGTTGCAGTTTTGTTGATACGCCCTTCTAGCTTGATGCTCTTAATATTGTAAATTTTATTTCAACTCAACAATAATAATTCCTTTCTACAATTCACAATTAACGCTCTCGGCAACAATGGGATTTGCTCTCCACACAGTAACACAGTGTTCGTTAGTGCACTCCACAGACGACGACAATGACAATTCACTAGGACTATTACGAACAACAATGAACTGTTAATCTTAACTAATATTTACAAAGCACTATTTACAACACAGAACGGTCAGTTCTCAGTTCACAGTTCTTCTAGCTCAGTCACTCGAGTTCACAGTATCTCGAACCACAGACCTTCAGAGACAGTCCACTGTACTCGAACTCAGGTCCCTCCAACTGCGGTCCACTGCACTCGAACTCAGGTCCCTCCAACTGCGGTCCACTGCACTCGAACTCAGGCCTTCTGATGCTGACACAGTTGCGGACGCACACTCGAGTCGAACTGGCTTGCTTGCTTGCTCTGGCTTACTCACTGAATGGCTGAATAAACTGAAAACTGCTGAAGTTCGCTCGCGTTTCTTCTTTTATAGCAAAATCATAGTTGCGAGAAATTTCTACGGGTGTGCAGAGATAGCTCTCTCGAATTATCTGGATATCTCCACTTCGACGGACTTCTGGAAGAGTCGGGAGGGTCCGTCCCCCCTTCACTCCGCACGCAGCAGTTGCGCGCGCACCCTCCCCTCGTCGCGTTGACGTAATACACCCCCTTTGCCCTTCAGCATGCAGATGCTCCCCGTACCAGCGTTTCGGCTGCCGCGCGCCCTGTCGAACGCGTGTTCAAACCCCGTTGCAGCTGTCTCAATATAAAGAACTAATGTCTCCAGCAAGGCGGTAATGGTTTGAAGTAGTTTGATGATGTGTTCGAAACATTTCGTTTCACTGTTGCACCATATATTATTATTATTATTATTATTATTATTATTATTATTATTATTAAATATCCTTGGAAAAGAACCCTAATTCACCAAGCGGTATGCTAGGGTGTTAGTTTTTGTTATGGGTAAACTACTTATCTATACTACTTATTTTTACACAGATAATGGTGAAATATGTATCTACAGTCTTTTAAAGATGAAGTTTAACAAGTCTATAAACATTGTCTGTAGCAACAAGGTTTTTTGATCACTTCACATAGTGGAGTCCTGTATTCGGTGTTCCAGTCCAGAAGATATATCTTTATTTGAAATCTCTTTGCTTCAATAATAGGACAGTCAAATAGAAGGTGTGTCACACTGTGAAGGTCTTCGCGGCAGGAGCATGTAGAGTCGATGTCTGCTGGAATGTTGACTCTGTCGAAGTAAGTTCCAAATTTCCCATGTCCAGAAAGAAACTGCGTTGTTACGAAAGTAGGTTTGAAGTGATGGCTTTTGAGTCGGTCGTGGATTGTTGGGAAGTAGGTGTCTCTTGTTAGTGATCCGGTTGTGCATGTCGTCCATCTAGTATTCCAGTTTTGATGAGTCTGTTGTCGTATTTGTCTCTTGATGTATGATATCGGTTGTAAACTGTATGTCGGAGTTTCGCTGCTGGAGGCTGCAGCTTTCGCTAGCTCATCAGCTCTTTCATTTCCTCTTACACCATTGTGTCCACGGACCCAAGTGAGGCATATGTGCTGTGCGTACTTTTCAAGTAATTCCCTTGCCTCTATCGCTAATGGGTGACGGTTGTACTTGTCAGCGATGCAGTGAAGGGCAGCTTGGGAGTCACTAAATATGCGCGCTGTGTTTTCATTCTTAATGCACCATTTCATAGCTTCATTAATCGCTAGAAGTTCTGCCTGAAAAACTGTGCGTAGGCCTACCTATATTTTGATTGATCTATGGGTGATATCCACTGATTTTGAGTAAAAATTGTCGTTGTATATTCCATTTTACAGGTATTTGTATTTTTGAAATGGGAATGAGGACCAGTGCCAGAGTGGGGGTAGAGGAGTCTCAAACAAAAGTAGTACCTTGAAAAAGCTTGGGAACAACTGTTTTCCATAAAACGGAATTCAAACATCAAACCCTGAAGCAAGAGGGAGATGGAAACAAAGAATAATACCGACAACAAGGATCATACACAGACTTGCGCACGACGCTTTGTTCCTCACATACCAATGATAGAGATGTTTCAATTAATATGACTCTAGTTGAATCGTGAACTTAAGGGGTTAGGTAGAGCTTAAAGCAGCAACATTTTTAAAATATTCAACATTTTTTCCTCCATTACTGTATCTTGTACAATAATGAAAATTAGTATGTGCAAAACACTGTCCTTCTGCTATAAGAAAAAAATATTTTTACGATTTAAAAAAAATGATTTACATTTTTGTTTAATTCAGTTCACTGTGCAGTGATGAAGCGTTTCCCACATAACTCAAAAACTATCCAACATTCTGTGATGAAATTTTTTGTATGTATTTATGCATAATATATCTACAATATGATGCAAGATCACTTCTCTACCTTTGATAGATTGTCTGATAAAAATAAATTTATTTAAAAAATGGTCAAATATCAGTAACTTATTTTCTTCTAACAGAAAAAAAAAAAAAATTTATTAAGGACTGTAGTTGAAAGAGCATGATATTGTAAAAATGAGTTTCAGCAATAAAAGAGAGAACATGAAAAAAGTTAACAAGTTTATGAGTTATGAGGGAAACGCTTCATCACTGCAGTGAACTACCGCCATTATGAATTTTGAAAAAAAAAAAATATATATATATAAATAAATTTTTTAAATCGTAAAAATATTTTTTTTTCATATAGCAGAAGGACATTATTTTACACATACCAATTTTCATTATTGTACAAGACACGGTAATGGAGGAAAAAGATGTTGAATATTTTGAATATTTCCAAAAATTTTACTGCTGTAAGCTGTACCTAACCCCTTAAGTAAATCCAATGTTGTATGTAGGCCTACTGTTTGCAAGGATGTTCATATAACCCCCACTTGGTGGTATCTTGGGGAAAGAAGGGACAGTGCTTTTGTTGTTTTGTAGTTTTTTTATATGTATAAATAAGGATATCGCTGCCCCTGAACTATAGACACTATCTCAGCAAAATAAAAAATAAAGTTTGAATGTTGCTTTGAAAATATTAAAATATCATAGAGAGCTTAAACTTTTTCATAGTATCTACAGTTATGCAAATTATTCTTTACCTGTGTAAAATTTAAATTATAGTTTATTTAACGACGCTCGCAACTGCCGAGGTTATATCAGCGTCGCCGGTGTGCCGGAATTTTGTCCCGTAGGAGTTCTTTTACATGCTAGTAAATCTACTGACATGAGTCTGTCGCATTTAAGCACACTTAAAAACCATCGACCTGCGCCGGGATCGAACCCTCAACCCCGAGCACAGAAGGCCAGTCCTATACCGACTGTTCTACACAGAACGACTTTATCTGTGTAGAAAGTGTTAATTTATATGCGTCTTGTAACGTAAATAAATAATACTAATATTCCTCCTAGGAAAATTAAGAATAGGATGTTGGGAATCAAAATCATAAATGTCGTTTTTATAGTGTTGTCCGAGTTGGTGTTGTATTGCTCTAGATGTAATGACTATCATTCCTCAGTAATGGTATTGGTTGGATTCATAATGAGATAAGTCCGCCTCCTTCGTCTCGAGGTAGCGTGCTGGACTCCTGATCAAAGTGGCTCGGGTTCGATTCCCGGTCGTGAAGTCAGGGGGATTTAATTCGAGCCTCTTCACGGGGACTGGTTATCTGTCCATTGTCCCAGTATGTGTGTGGTATCTCGCAGTGGCCCCTGGTTATCCTGAGCCAGTAAACGCAGTAGAGTTGTGGGTGTAGGCACAATAAGCCTCAGGCTGCGGTGCCAAAATTAGTAGGTATGTGTAAAGTTGGACTTTTCTTATGAAGTATTTACAATTTTTGGAATTTATGTCGAATAATGCACTTCCATATCATCTAACTGAATTTTGATTCCATGCATTCAAATTTTGCTTCTACAACGTAGTACCTCGTTTACCTACATTTTTGCTGTAGTCTACTGAAGTCTGAAGTTGTATCGTGGACTACAGTTGTGTTCCAGGACCATAGTTGTGTGAAGTTACGGTGTTTAATATCTTTTTTCAGATATTCGTGTTTATGTCCGTTACTGCCCAGCTTTCTTTCCTTCTTTTATGACTTCTATTAAGAATCTCTTTGTTTAGCTCACCTTTAACCTTCACTCGCTTCAACTAACGGATTGCTACTTTTCTTCTTTTCAATTAACAAAATTTGACATTGTAAGAATTCACCGGGGTAGCTCAGTCGGCTAAGGCGCTTGCTTGCCGATCCGGAGTTGCTCTCGGGTGCACGAACTAGACGAATACGAGTAGGCCTAATTCAATTTGGAAAACAAAACTTGATGAGAACAAGAATATGCAGAAGTTCATTTCACAAATTATATTAAATGCAGAAGAAAGTATGACGCTAAAACTGATCAGGAAGAGAAAAAGGAATTGTACAAATCTGACTTTCAGGTAGTATCTCCCTGTAAAGCAGGTTTGAATAATTTCAAGGAAAAATTGTTCCGGGGCCGGGTATCGATCCCGGGGACCCTTCGCTTAGCGCGCGAACGCTCTACCGACTGAGCTACCCCAGGAACTATACACAACACCAGTACTGGAGGTACGTTAACAGAAAGCCACAATTTAAAGTCACACAGTAATTGCGTGCACTCACAGTTGAGTTCTGGCGTCTTGTCAGCTCATGTGAGTTGTGTGGGTATAAAAGGAAAAATTGTGACGGTGTCGTGTATAGTTCCTGGGGTAGCTCAGTCGGTAGAGCGTTCGCGCGCTAAGCGAAGGGTTCCGGGATCGATATCCGGCCCCGGAACTATTTTTCCTTGAAATTATTCAGAAAAAGGAATTGGTTGGGTCACTGGCTGAGAAGAAACTGCCTACTGAAGACTGCACGGGAAGGAATAATGGACGGGAGAAGAGTTTGGGTAGAAAAAGATATCAGATGATAGACGACATTAAAATATATTAATCATATGAGGAAACAAAGAGCAAGGCAAAAAAATAGGAAAGACTGGAGAAAGATGGGTTTGCAGTGAAAGACCTGCCCTTGGGCAGAAGAATGAATGAATGAATGAATGAATGAATGAATGAATGAATGAATGAATGAATGAATGAATGAATGAATGAATGAACGAACGAAATGCGTCTAGATGTACTGTGGAATGAAATCGGCAAAAGTGTTTTCGAAAAGTGAATGTGAACACAACGATACATTTGGATGCTGGCTTTCTGAAAAAAAAAAAAATGTTTTTAATAAGCAAATGCAACGCCAAGAAAGAAACAATTAATTATTAGTAATTGCGACAACGGGAAGGCAAACTAGTGACACTAACAACACCTAGCCAAAGAGAAGAATATCGACGTCGTGCGTGGTCTCCATGTTAGAACAGCTCAATTATTCATGCCTCCAAACGTTACGTGTGTTCACGACTGGATAATTCTGTACAACTGTTATGAATTCACCTAATCTCTGCGCATAATGACACCTGTTAATACTGAGATTTGTGGAGATAAAATATAATTGAAAACTGCACGAAAATTAATTTTGTTACATGACATATCGCACTTGGTTATACAGATCCTAGCAGACGGAATGAGAGAGACAACAGTCGTAGGTGATAGTCTCGGGTGCATCATTACCAGCCCGGATAATTATCTGTAAACAAATCGAACTCTTTTAATGGTATCTCATCATTTATAAAAGTGTAGGCTATTTAAACGTAAGTATTATCCTATCATTTTGCTAATGAAAATTTCTTAAGCATGGAAAATATTTATAGTAGCCTATACTTTAGTTCCGAAAATATAGTTTTGCTTTTCGGATGCCTGCAGAGGCACGCACTTTTAAGGTATAATCAGGCAGCGCATTTTCGTTCCCAAACAAGTTAGGGAAGTTATCGGTTAGTACATCCTGGTCGTCCAGATTTCAAACTATGACGCTAAGGGTGCTATTCATAGACATTTCTCTAGCCCGCGCTACGAGCGTGCTAAACAGGATTCATATCATATCATTTCGCTGACACTGGTTTATGAATACGAGAAACGTTAGTTCGCTGATCATCCACCGAAAGCCCGCGCTAAGAATGTCTATGAATACGGCCCTAAATGTTTATGTCAGAACGCTACAAAAGGTATAGTTCAGTGCATAATAATAATAATAATAATAATAATAATAATAATAATAATAAGCGCCATAATAATAATAATAATAATAATAATAATAATAATAATAATAATGGATCATGACAACTGTAAGTGGGATTGCTACTAAATTGAAATGGTCAGTTGAGTTACTATTTAACCACATAAACGCGCTAGAATTTCGAAACTAGCGCTATACAAAATATTAGTGCCACATATGACAGAAAATATAATTAGATAATAATATTGAACTAGTATATAGAATATATACACCGTGTTCCGCTTATAAGTATAATAAAAGAAATAGTTATAATTTCATAACAATGCATGCAAATGGGTTAAGATTGGTACCATTGTAAAGAGGAAATTGGGAAGTTTTAATCCATTGTTGTTACATATTTTTAGAAGACTCACGCATGCGCAGATCATTAAATAAGAGAATTCGTATCGTATCTTTAGTCAGTCAGCATGTGGACGCCACAGCAGAAAGCCTTTTGTGTGCTGTCATTAGCAGAACATAGATCCATAATTCGTGTACAGCGCTTGTTTCGCCGTCAGTACAATCTTAGACCGAGGGAAGCTGTACCGACGTACGTCTCAATAATGAAATGGGATAGGCAGCTCAGAGAAACAGGAAGTTTGTTGTCTAATGCAGGTAAACATTCCAAGCGTAAAGTGTCTGACGAAAATGTCGAACGCATTCGCGAGGCATTTCAGAGAAGCCCGCGGAAATCCATTCGACAGGCTAGTGTGCAGTTGAACATCCCACCAACAACAGTGCATACAGTGCTCCATAAAAGATTGCGTTTGCGAGCGTACAAGCTGCAACTTCATCAGATGATTACGCCGAATGATAAACTGGAACGAAAACGCTTTGCAGAAACAATGTTGGATAAAGTGGACGATGACGACACATTTCTAACTCGAGTCTGTTTCTCAGATGAGGCAACCTTCCACGTCAGTGGAAAAGTAAACCGACACAATTGTCGCATCTGGGGGTCGGAAAATCCAAGTGTCGTAATTGAACACCAACGGGATTCCCCTAAATGGAATGTTTGGTGTGGGATCATGCGTGACAGAATCATTGGTCCCTATTTCTTTGCTGAAAAGACAGTCACTGCAAACACGTACCTGGATATGTTGCAACTGTATGCTGTGCCACAACTCCCAGATGGAGCAATTTTCCAGCAAGATGGGGCTCCACCACACTTTGCCAACATGGTTCGCACATTCTTAGACGAACAATTCCCTGCAAGATGGATCGGAAGAGGATCACCGTACATCACATGGCCTGCCAGATCACCAGATCTAACACCACCTGATTTTTTCCTGTGGGGGTTTGTTAAGGACCAGGTCTACAGGACGCCAGTACGTGATTTGGCAGACTAACAAGAAAGAATTTATGCTGCTGTCAACAATGTTACACCACAGATGCTTCATAACACTTGGGTCGAGGTTGAATACCGGTTGGATATTTCCCGTGCCACCAATGGAAGCCATGTTGAGGTTTATGGAACATAAGGTAACAAAAATTCCCAGTTTTCATTCTTTGTAGCAGTTGGTTTCAACTATATACTTGTATTAATTCAGAAGTTATAGCTATTTCTTTTGTTATACTTATAAGCGGAACACGGTGTATTATACAACATTGTAGTAAATATGATACACATTAACGGTATATACTATATATGCAATATATGCAATTAATTCATGTAACAAAATCAGTTCCGTTACGGTGAACAAAACATATATTCTGAGATTATGAAATTCTAATATAACACTTATCACAATTAAAATATACCAATAACGCTGCATTTGTTGATACGCCCTTCTGGTATGAAGCCCTCGATATTTTGTTTACCTTTCGCAGAGGGATTTAAATTCTGTTCTTATTACACCATATCCTATTGAATATAAACAAATCATTTATAGCCACATGCAAATGTTTAATGTTATTTTTGATTTCCCAATATTTATACTCCCTCCGTTCCAAAATATGGTATAGTAACAAACAAAACAAGTTTGATTATTGCGCATGCGCACGAAATGTTTCGCGATGTGGTATGCTGTTCAACAGAGAAGGGACTATCAGACAGTGCAGTTGTGAATGTTTCTAATCTTGTGTAGTGCAAAATGAAATGAAATGATTAGCCTAAAAATGTCCCGTTAAGGGCAAAGTCCTCTTCCTATAGAGGGAGAGCTCTATTTGTCTCACGCGGTGAGCTACTTGGCGTAAGAGATGTTTACAACCTTGGAATTGTTCACTTGGTTCACATTCTGCACTGTTTGGTATTGTTCGCTTGTTTCTGTTGCACTGGTTTCAGTCGCTGTTCACTTGTCTTCTCATGTTTTTCCAGTCTTCCCTATGTCTTGCTCTGCTTGACCAATGGTTTCCTACACGTTCACTGAAGAGGACGGCCCATCTTCTTCTTGGTCTTCCGCGTGATCTCTTGCCAATGCGGGGATCCCATAGTGTGACTTTCTGCGTCCATCTTCCGTCTCTAAGTCGTGCAACATGGCCTCCTCATTTCCATTTGATGTTGGTGGCTTGCAGTATCAAACTATAATATTTAAATAGTTCATTACTTACTTACTGGCTTTTAACGAACCCGTAGGTTCATTACCGCCCTCACATAAGCCCGCCATTGGTCCCTATCCTGAGCAAGATTAATCCAGTCTCTACCATCATATCCCACTTCCCTCAAATCCATTTTAATATTATCTTCCCATCTACGTCTCGGCCACCCCAAAGGTCTTTTTCCTTCCGGCCTCCCAACTAACACTCTATATGCATTTCTGGATTCGCCCATACGTGCTACATGTCCTGCCCATTTCAAACGTCTGGATTTAATGTTCCTAATTATGTCAGGTGAAGTATACAATGCGTGCAGTTCTGCGTTGTGTAACTTTCTCCATTCTCCTGTAACTTCATCCCTCTTAGCCCCAAATCTTTTCCTAAGAACCTTATTCTCAAACACCCTTAACCTATATTCCTCTCTCAAAGTGAGAGTCCAAGTTTCACAACCATACAGAACAACCGGTAATATAACTGTTTTATAAATTCTAACATTCAGATTTTTTGACAGCAGACTAGATGACAAAACTTCTCAACCGAATAATAACAGGCATTTCCCATATTTATTCTGTTTTTAATTCCCCCTACCCCCCCCCCGAGTATCATTTATATTTGTTACTGTTGCTCCAAGATATTTGAATTTTTCCATCTCTTCGAAGGATAAATCTCCAATTTTTATATTTCCATTTCGTACAATATTCTGGTCACGAGATATAATCATATACTTTGTCTTTTCGGGATTTACTTCCAACCCTATCGCTTTACTTGCTTCAACTAGAATTTCCAAGTTTTCCCTAATCGTTTGTGGATTTTCTCCTAACATATTCACGTCATCCGCATAGACAAAATGCTGATGTAACCCGTTCAATACCAAACCCTGCCTGTTATCCTGAACTTTCCTAATGGCATATTCTAGAGCGAAGTTAAAAAGTAAAGATGATATTGCATCTCCTTGCTTTAGCTCGCAGTGAATTGGAAAAGCATCAGATAGAAACTGGCCTATACGGAATCTGCTGTAAATTTCACTAAGACACATTTTAATTAATCGAACTAGTTTCTTGGGAATACCAACTTCAATAAGAATATTATATAAAACTTCTCTTTTAACCGAGTCATACGTGTTTTTGAAATCTGTGAATAACTGAAGTGCTGTACCCTTATACTCCCATTTTTTCTCCAATATCTGTCGAATACAAAAAATCTGATCAATGGTCGACCTATTACGCCTAAAACCACACTGATGATCCCCAATAATTTCATCTACATATGGAGTTAAATAGTTCATTATGAACAGAAATCAAATGGGTACCCGCTGTGGTGTTCCTGTTGCAGAAAACGTAATACCAACCCAGTCAATGTTGAATAGAATATCTATGGCTCAACAGTCATACAAAAACGGGTTGTAATTTATTGCAGTTTTTATGTTAATTGGTCTCTCTCAAAACAATGTTTTAATTTTATTAATTTTGCATCATGCAGAATAAAATGTACCTAATTGTTGTGATTTTCTTACGTTAATTTACCAAATAAATAAGTATCTAGGAGATGCATTAAAGTTACATTATATTACTAAGAGCTTCAACAAAATCTATACCATATTTTGGAACAGACGGAGTAATTATTTATGCGGAATTACTCCTACGTGTAAAACATTCACTGCAGTAGGGGAATGGGATAAATAATTCAGTAAAACCTACGTGAACCAAACATGTATATTTTGTGGGTAAAAAAATATTTAATATCGTGACATACCTAAAGCAATTAACAGCCATTGTGTTTATCCGTTGCCATGACTACTACCGGCCATGTTTCACAATATGATAGTAATTTGGAAAAACATACATCGCTGAGAATCCATCAATAATACACCTAATTCAAATCCTCGTAGATTCAACAGACGTGAGTATTCATATTTTATCTTCAATACCACTACTCTTACCTATTCGGGTACTTCCAAACCATAATCATAAATTGTAAAAATCAGGCTTTTGGGTTGTTGCGTGTTGGCAATTATTATGTCTAATTAAATGCAATTGGAGGAAACTTCAGTATGTCGTCAGCGTGAAACGGAATTGTGTTGACAGATAAAACAACAATCACTAAGCTAGCGGTAGCTACATTCATACTTGTAGTGAGTATAATTTATAAACATTAAATCTAGCTTGCAAGAACCGTTTTCCGTTCTCTTATCCGGTAACATATAGGCCTATAGCTATACTTCAAAATCTTCTTAATATATAAAATTGAATGTGGGTATGTATGTATGTATGTATGTATGTATGTATGTATGTATGTATGTATGTATGTATGTATGTATGTATGTATGTATGTATGTATGTATGTATGTATGTATGTATGTATGTATGCATGCATGCATGCAAGTATGTATGTATGTATGTATGTATGTATGTATGTATGTATGTATGTGTATGTTCTCTATACAAATCTACACGCTTTGACCGATATGTGCCAAAGTTTGCATATTTAATCTTCATAACCAGGAGAAGAACATAGGCTACATTAAAATTGTGCAAATGGAAGTTAAATTCATTAAAATTATAAAAAATAAAAATAAATAGATCAAATCTTCATGTATAATATTAAAACGCAAAATCTTCTACAGTCAATCGTTTTTTATTATTGTCTGTTATATTCAACATCGACTTTCACGAGGCCTTGGAAATTTTAACACGAAATTAAATTACATTGTTGTTACAAATCGTGAAGGCTAAAAACTAGATAATTCATGCAATAAGTATCTTTGTGCGAGATCGTGCGTATTTACTTGTTTTCCGCACAGAACCAATACGCGGTAAGTGTGAAATACCACATTCAGTATTCCCAACGTAACACACATAACAATTTCCCTCTTCTTACCGCTTAAGCGCGACATTCATTTTACTGCTTTAGGCTTTTAACATATTATTTTTAGACACGTTTAACATAGTAATAATTATAAATTGGAAACTTACCACTGCAATTTCACCTAAATTGCAATGTTAATTATTGTTTTTAAATATTTGCAAAAATTAAGTAAAGTCTACTACTCCACGAAACTTATTGCATTCCTGATACAAGTAACATTAAGGAAGCCGTGAAAAAATCAATGAAATTCCAGATGCCGATGTTATTACTGCAATATGTTATATAAATAATATTGTTAAAATATTAAAATGAAAACTAAATCATTACATAACCTTACCGTTTGTTTTAAGTTCGCATTTATAGACTGGGGGGGGGGGGAAGACAGACATATATCACGGCCTGCTGGAGTATAGTAAACACAGAAAACATTTTACAGCAACAATGTTGAAGAAAGATATTTTGGTGTTCCGAAGTTGGCGTCATTAAACAGAAACCAACATGGAGATTTCATTGCAACTAATTAGAAATTCGTCTTTCAGGTATGTAATAAACAATCTTCGCACAAAATAATGTACGATACACGAGCGGTATGTTTGTTTTCATGTTCTCGGAAATTAAAAAAGCTCAACTACGTTTCGCCTTTTCAATCTTTTCCTCGATCATGAAAACGTCAACATACCGCTCTTGTAACGTATATTACTATTACGCAGTCCAGGACCGTATTATGAATTCCTCGATGCTGTTTTGTAGATAGTGAGCAAACTGTTTTATACAACTGAATTCTAGAATTCTTTGAAACTACAAGGATTGCTACCACATAATTTACTTAATATTGAATAACCAATAGTACTATTGTGAAATATTGACCCACCAAAATTATGCACGAATAAGAATTGGTGTGAAAAACTCATACGAAACGTAATAGAATTGGCAATATTAACTGCAAAAAAAAAAAAAAAGATGTTTTTATTCCACATATTTCTAGGATACTCATTCAACTGTAATTTCAATGCCACAAGCATTTGTAATGGCCATATTAAAATGAAGCTCAAGAACAGTTGCTCAAAGTTGCAGACATTAACTTAAAAACTGCGTGTTTTTCACATCCTCAACTATATTTTATACAAAGAAGTGAAAAAAAAAAAAAGATTTTACACATACTGTATCAATAAACAATTCAATGATACTTTTGTCATGTTGCTAATGTGGTATGTGAATGTACATACGCCTAATGAAAATAACATTGTATGAATTCTCAACATATTGTTGTTCACGTTGCAAATTTAGTATGTTAAGCGTTGTGGAAATAAAAATCTCTTAATTTCTAAAATACCGGTAGGCCTGCACGTTTCTCAGAATATTAGTCTTTATGTTAAAAAATGACTTATTGCGAGTTTATATTGTATCTGTATTCTGTGTGTAAAATTAGAATTAATATAATATGTTCTGAATTTATGAGATATAGTTTCAAGTTATATTTAAAAAAACTGGATGTGATAGGCCTATAAGTGGGTGTACAGCGTTCAAGAGGTAAAAAAATCTTCCAATATAAATTAAATTATATATGTATATATTGATTCAATGTTGAAACTGATCAGAAAGAGGAGAAGGAATTATATTTTCGTTGGGTTTTACTTTGTTTATAGTTTGATATTTCTATTACTTTATTTGTATTTCTGGCGGTGCGGAAGAGAAGGCCTAATGGCCTTAACTACACCAGAATAAATAAATAAAATAAATAAATAAATAAAAACAAGTAAATAAATAAATAAATAAATAAATAAATTTAAAACAACAGTTTAACGTCAGGCACATGATGAAATGTTTTCTTTTCGGTGCCTAATTTATAACTCTTTTAAATTGAGTTAACTCTGGCAGGCATTTGGCTAAGGAGTTCATTAATTCATGTAAGTGACGTTAAGTAAAGAATCATCTTTATGGGCGAAGAAAGCTTAGTAAAGACAATTCGTTTTGGTTGCGTATTGTTAGGTTTCCGAGATTTCCGAAAATTGAATAACCAGTTTAATTAAAAATAGCAGCAGAAAGGAAAACTCGGGCAACGCCGGGTACTTTTAGCTAGTCATGTTATAAATTTTTAGTCCGAATTTTTTTGCCAGAAGTTGTGGTGCATTTCACCTCTTCTTGTAAGATGAAAGAGTAGTGGAACGGAGAAAAATTCTCTCCGGAACCGGGATTTGAACCCGGGTTTTCAGCTCTACGTGCTGATGCTTTATCCACTAAGCCACATCGGATTCCCATCCCGGTGCCGGATCGAATCCTCTCGGTTTAAGTTCCACCTCTTAGGGTTCCCGCTAGTGGCCGCCCTCTGCACTACGTCATAGATGTCTATGAACGTAGGACTAATGTCCATATATGTGCGGAGTTGCACTCGTTATGAGCGACTGATTGACCGGGATCCGACGGAATAAGCGCCGTCTTAAATCACAAAGTGATTTACGCATATCATATATATTATTTTAATGTACCGAAGTACATATGGTGTTTCCATGCAGATATTCTGCGTCATCGTACCGAGAGGATTCGGTCCGGTACCGGGATGGGAATCCGGTGTGGCTTAGTGGATAAAGCATCAACTCGTAGAGCTGAAAACCCGGGTTCAAATCCCGGTGCCGGAGAGAATTTTTCTCCGTTCCACTACTCTTTCATCGTACGATGACGCAGAATATCTGCATGGAAATATCATATGTACTTCGGTATATTAAAATAAAATAATATATCTTCTTGTAAGGTTTAATTTCATGCAATTTTATTTATTTTTTCTTGTGGAAAAAAATTAATAATGTATATCTAAAAATTTCTTCCAATTGGGTTTAGTTTTCGACATCGCAATGACTCCACGCTGTCCCAAATTTGCCAGCTTCAGTGCTAGTACGTACGAAATCTACAACACTGCATCATTTTTACAATAATAATCTTGATTGTGAAACATTTCGACTGACAATATATTCTTCTATAACCAATAAATAATGAAGCCAAAGTTTCTCGCCGTATGGACAGAGAACATCTAAGACAATGTCAATCCCTGAAGTCCACCTGGGAAAATGATCGCTATTGGGAAGCTAGAGACCTAATGGGACAATGATATAAATATCAATAACCTATGCCATTATTTACTTACTTACTGGCTTTTAAGGAACCCGGAGGTTCATTGCCACCCTCACATAAGCACGCCATTGGTCCCTATCCTGAGCAAGATTAATCCAGTCTCTACCATCATATCCCACCTTCCTCAAATCCATTTTAATATTATCTTCCCACCTACGTTTCGGTCACCTAAAGGTCTTTTTCCCTCCGGCCTTCCAACTAACACTCTATATGCATTTCTGGATTCGCCCATACGTGCTACATGTCCTGACCATCTCAAACGCCTGGATTTTATGTTCCTAATTATGTCAGGTGAAGAATACAATGCGTGCAGCTCTGCGTTGTGTAACTTTCTCCATTCTCCTGTAACCTATGCCATTAGAAAAAAAAAACGTTTTCGCCGTTTAAAATGCTCCAATACTCGCAGATGTATAATATACGTCGACCAGAGTCTGCGATTAAGGTTAGCATATAGGCTACTGTACTATTAACTTTGACTCTAAGTCGAATTTTATTTAGAAGTAAGTAAATCAGTAACGCATAGCCATCTAGGAATGGCCTACGAGACAATTTGTATACGGGGTTGATTACATGGAGTACAAAATAATGAAAAGAAACTGTGTTCGACTGACATTAATGTGAGATAAACTTAAAATACATATGTGGCTTTCCGTAAGAGAAGGGCGAGCCCGCCGAGGGTCGAATTTTGTGTTTTTTACTCCTCCGAATATTTAAGACACATATCTACAACATAAGCCTTGCAGATGTTGGTGGGCTCGCCCTTACTGTATAGAAATTATCATTGTTTGTAAGGTTGGAGAAACTGTGTAGTCTGTGATAGGTTCATAATATTCATATTACTCCGTACGGGAAGGGCGAATACGCCACTCTGCCTGAAGACGCGCGCCATTCATTATCGCGGTGTTGTAACCACACAGACCAGGCATGTCAAAAATCAGACACTGAAAGTGCAGTGTATGTGCGCGGAAAGCCGGTCTGTGCAGATTGCGTCATTCACGTGTTGCTCTTACCAGTTCTTAGCGGGAGGGATGTACAAGAATCTATTCTGCGCTTCTAGTGTTCAATTATTTTTTTTTGAGATTTATTTTATTTATTTATTTATTTATTTAAACACGGAAATTTTACTTGAAGCAAGTAGAGCGATCGGTTTGGAAGTAAATCCCGAAAAGACAAAGTATATGATTATGTCTCGTGACCAGAATATTGTACGAAATGGAAATATAAAAATTGGAGATTTATCCTTCGAAGAGGCGGAAAAATTCAAATATCTTAGAGCAACAGTAACAAATATAAATGACACTCGGGAGGAAATTAAACGCAGAATAAATATGGGAAATGCGTGTTATTATTCGGTTGAGAAGCTCTTATCATCCAGTCTGCTGTCCAAAAATCTGAAAGTTAGAATTTATAAAACAGTTATATTACCGGTTCTTCTTTATGGTTGTAAAACTTGGACTCTCACTCTGAGAGAGGAACATAGGTTCAGGGTGTTTGAGAATAAGGTGCTAAGGAAAATATTTGGGGCTAAGCGGGATGAAGTTACAGGAGAATGGAGAAAGTTACACAACACAGAACTGCACGCATTGTATTCTTCACCGGACATAATTAGGAACATAAAATCGAGACGTTTGAGATGGGCAGGGCATGTAGCACGTATGGGCGAATCCAGAAATGCATATAGAGTGTTAGTTGGGAGACCGGAGGGAAAAATACCTTTAGGGAGGCCGAGACGTAGATGGGAGGATAATATTAAAATGGATTTGAGGGAGGTGGGGTATGATGATAGAGACTGGATTAATCTTGCACAGGATAGGAACCGCTGGCGGGCTTATGTGAGGGGGCAATGAACCTTCGGGTTCCTTAAAAGCCATTTGTAAGTAAGTAAGTATTTATTTATTTAAATTTAAATATACAGAATAAAGAATATAATTACAAAACAAACAAGAGAAATAGAAATAAAATAATACAAGCAATATAAAAAGAAGATACAGTAGTATTAACAAAATTTGTGACCGAATGAGCAGCGCTCGTGCTCGGTCGCAGTTCAGATATAATAAATTGACATTTGGACATTATAAACATACTTAGCAGAAGAACAAAAACACAATTATTGTCAGTGTCTATATTTGACAATAATTGTAACACAAGAAACAATAGACTTACTCAGTTACAATTCACAATGCAGTCGTTTGTAAAGAATCATTTATTTACATGATTTGTATACAGTATTTGAAGAAAATATAAATATTGCAGTAATTTCGAAACAACAAAAAACGAACACAATATTTCATTTTACGTAGTAGGTACTGATTATTTCAAAGTAATACTCTTCCATTGTTCCTCAAGCATTATTGGGACCATTGGTGCACAAATGCTAAGAAAGAAAATATTTTACTCCCAACTACATGCAATAGGACATTGTGAGGCTATTAAATTAAGCTTGAATTTAAATTTATATATAGTTCATTTGGAAAACGTTGAGAGCAAGTAGGCTATTAGCAAGTTGGGAGCATTACTGAATTGAGTTAAAAGAGTACTTCACAAGCTGTGAAGCGAGGATATTTTCTTTATGTCAGGTTTAAAGATTTATTAACGTAAGTATATTAGATAATATAGTAACGTGAGATGGAAAATTCGCCATTATGTATTATTTTTCCAGAAAAATTTTCCGCCTTACAAATAGTTGTCCACACCTGTGGAGTAACGGTCAGCGCGTCTGGCCTTGAAACCAGGTGGCCCGGGTTCGAATCCCGGTCGGGGCAAGTTACCTGTTTGAGGTATTTTCAGGGGTTTTCCTTCGACCCAATACGAGCAAATGCTGGGTAACTTTCGGTGCTGGACCCGGACTCATTTCACCGGCATTATCACCTTCATTTCATTCAGACACTAAATAACCTAGATGCTGATACAGCGTCGTAAAATAACCCAATAAAATAAAATACAAATAGTTGCTTTCTTCCTTCCCTTACAACCTCAAGACCCTCACATATATTCCTCACTATATTCTCATAACTTATCAGCTTATCAAATAAAAGTTGTAAGTCGTCTAACCATTGATGGCTGTGTTAGTACAGACTCCAAAACAACATCATTTTCATGTTTGTCTTGCCGTGAGAGTACTAATTAAGAAATAAGAGCTGGCGAATATCATATTTTGAGAACTTTACTAATATGATTTAAATTCTCATATCACTATTAGGTCCACATGATATGATGAAAGCCTTTCATTTTAAAATAATTACTGTTGGCTGAGGTAAAAATCATAACAGTTACGTTATATGATTCGTGATTTCTCTTCTTCGTTATATCTGTGGACTCCTCACTTTATTTTCCATAATGCACTCACAATCACAGCTCAATGAGCACCCGTACTGATCTGTGTTACTGAAACAAAAGCTGATCTGCTACTATAGGTACTGTACAGCCCTGTCGCGTTCCCCTCCAAGCCGATTCACTCCCTCCAGGTAGGGGAATAGGAACTGCACGTTGCACGCAGAATAGTGCACAATGTGCAGGGTTTTGACATGCCTGTCCTAAGGTGTCCACATCTCCTTCGCTGTCAGATTTCAGATTTCACCAAAATTCATACCTGCAATCAAAAAACGAATTTCGGCATTTCAATAAATTTCCCAAAAATATTTTGACAGTTTCTGGTTAACATAAAAAAAACCACGTCCAGATATCATATCTCAATAATTTGCTCTTTACATCTGAAGTTGTAAACGTTTCATTTGGAGTCTCTGTATAATACAAAGAAAGAATAAATAACTAAACATTGATGAAATTATGACAGATGCCCATTTCACAAATTGCGA
This sequence comes from Periplaneta americana, assembly GCF_040183065.1. Classification (NCBI taxonomy): domain Eukaryota; kingdom Metazoa; phylum Arthropoda; class Insecta; order Blattodea; family Blattidae; genus Periplaneta; species Periplaneta americana. The sequence continues at coordinate 30,865,776 of NC_091124.1, read as the reverse complement.
TTCTGATACTAATCTATACTAATAATAAATCTGTAGCCGAAATTTTTCTGGTAAATTTCGATTTTCCAAAAATAATTGGTGTCAACATGCATAATTAATCATTCTGAAACCGAAAATCGCTTTTTTGAAAATTTTGTTTGTATGTCTGGATGCTTGTTACCTTTTCACGCGATAATGGCTGAACCGATTTATATGAAAATTGTAATATACATTAAGTTCGTCGTAACTTAGATTTTAGGCTATATATATCATTCAAAATACTTTATTTAAAAGAGGGGTTATAATGAGGCCTTAATTAAATAAATCGAAATATCTTGCTTATTATTGATTTTTGTTAAAAATATTACATAACAAAAGTTTCTTAAAAATGATTTGCGATAAGTTTTATTCTATGCAAAATTTTGATAGGACTGATATTACTATGATGTACTGAAGTACAAAATATTTCCGTGCAGGAATTCGGCATTACCATATGGCGAGATAGATCTACTATCTTTATTTTTTTTTACATAACTACTATCGTGGGGTCATAAGTTACCCGGTTGCAAAATATAATAAAAACACACTTTGTATTTAACATTTATTTTTTCAATTGAAAACATGAAGAAGTCACACATATGGAGACACAATGAAACCAAATTTGTAACATCATTACTTTAATTGTACGAAAAAAGTATGCGCAAATAAAAACATACAATTTCTATCTAAAATAATACACTGTGACATTGTTTTAAAAATTGTCCTCTTTCTAGTGACCCTGCAGGAGTGATATGTCCACACTTATTTCAAAGAGACATGGTTCAATCACTGCAATTAAAAAAGTAGTTTGGCAATTCTTGTATATAAAATTTAACAGAGGTGTACAAATGGTACTTTTTTTTTCTGAAAAAATGTAATAACTATATTTGTCCATGGAAAACATAAAACGAAACGAATGAGGAGAATTCGGCCGACACTGTGGATCGTGTCCCGACATAGCTCTGTTGAAAAGAGCGCTCATCGCGCAGATCTGTGTGGTCCCGAGTTCGACTCCCGGTGCCGGAACGAATTTTTCTCAAATTAGTCATAGCAGATGATTCGCTGTTCAGAATGACTCTTGCACATAGTTCGGTGACATACACTGCATACAGTCGGGTGTTTCTTGTACTTGTTGCGTGGGCAAATGCAACATCGTCTTCGCTTTGGTGGACCTTCAAGTTGTGTGTCAGCATCAGATAATTCTGCTGCTGCAAATCTGGCTATCATCTGCCGAAGTTATCTTGGAAGTGTGGAAATAGTGGCACGCACCTTAAGGTGATCCAATATAAGTTCCATCCCGAGGTCCTTAATAAAATTGTGACGACTTTTTTATAGCCTTTATTACTAGCTCTCAGGATAATGTGACCATTCACGGTTGAAATATCCAACATAACATACCAGATAGCTAAAGGCCATCTTTTACATCTTCGTCCAGTCCTATAAAGTGCACATTTCTGGTCGAGAGCATCGACACCACTCTGTGTTGCATTACCATGTCAGGTTTTCCAGAGGAATGGATAGCACTGTCGTGGTACATGGAAGGCACCAAATAGCAGCTTTGGATTTATTTGGCACAAAAGACACTATTGTTTTGTCTCTTGTGAATCCGAATTTCGTTGATCCAACTTCTCGTTTTTTGTCGGACAAAAATTGTGGCAGAATTTCTTTTTTTCCGCACTGTTCCAACATACATCAAGCCGATTTTTCTTAGCTCATCCATTAGGTCCACTGATGTGAACCAGTTATCCCCTGTAACATTTCTGTTAGCTCCTGAAATTGTGACACCAAAGACAAGACAGACCTTGTTGGAACGAATAACTTCTGTGGGTTAGGACCACAAATTTTCCCCGTATATACAAATGCATTGATCAGATAATGGTTCTTCGCATCACACAAACATATATAATTTTAGGCCATACTTTTGTGGCTTTCCTTTTAGATATACTCTGAAAGAACACCTGCCACGGAAACCAACCAGCATCTCATCAACAGTGGTGTATTCTGAACTACAATAATTTCTGTTACAGTTTTTTTTATGAAACTATCGAAAACTTCTGAAATTGCAGCAAGCTTATTTCCTTGTCTTTTCCTTTCTTCTCTAGTTTCAATATTATCAAATCTAAGAGCTGACAGAAGAAACATATACCGCTCCTTGGTCATAGTAGCTCTGAATATATCTCTTCCTGTTCCATCTGTAGCGAAGAGTGAGCCTACATCCTCATGGTTTGATTTGAATATCCCTGCCAAGAACACCAGACCAATAAATGCTTTCAATTCCAGCTCTCTAGGTGTCTAGTGAATGTTGCAGTTTCACCATAACTGGCAGCCATTTCATCGATTTTCTTATTTGTATGATTGATAATTGTGCGAAGGATATCATCTGTTATGAAGAGAGTTCAAGTTTGAAGAGAAGTTCTTGGTTTGATATCACGCGCAGGACCCCTAAGACCAGGCAAATGAGTAATGATGTGATTTCTAGTTCTCGATGCAGAAGGACAATTCTGTGACAAAAAAAAAGCTACCAGCAGAAGTATTAGCAGTATAACCTTCTGCATCATGTTCATGTTCATTTTCAGTCTCAGAAATTTCTGATCCAGTATTGTGATCGCTATGCTCACTTTCCTTATCACTTAGTCCGTCATCATCTTCATTTTCAGCTTGTCTCGTCACCAGCGATACTAGCATTGTCAATAGAGTCATTTATCTCATCAGATGCAACGAAATTCCCGTCTATTATAATGTTGTGCCCATTTCTGACACCAACTTCTTGTTATACTATATTAATTCTGACACCAAAATTTATTATACCATTTCTGACACCATAATTTATTGTTAAGCTCTATCATATCTGACACCAGTAATTTGTCGTGGCGCTTGCCGCGAAAAGGGCGGATGGCTTATCTTCGAGATAATCGCGAGTTATAATCTCTATCAAAATAACACAAACTAATCAAACACTGCGTTATACTTTATAAACTGTTCTTTCTTGTGGATAGGAGGGATTCCTACTTAGAATGTTATCTCAGGTTTTCGGAAAAAACACAAGTGTAGAAATTCACTAGTACTAAAATTATTAATAAAAAATATCAATTTACTACAATTGAACGATTTGGAAAGTATGAAAATTTCTGTTAATTCTGAAGTACCAAGATAACTAGTTAAGTGAAAAGTTTAAAGAATGATCAGATGATTTTACTTACGATAAATAGTAGGGCGAACCCTCATGCTGGTTCCAGTTGATCTCATTTTCGATGCCATTTTCAGAACTTCTTACTGGACGTAGGGAGCGCTACTAAATGACCGCTGTCTTGACCAATAACTAATGACCGTGTTTTCGACGTTTCATGTCCTTTTATAAACTCTCGAACCGCGTCCTTTGTGACGTAACAGAGTGACGCTATTTTACCCGCGAATCTTCTGAAAAAGCGGTATTGCACTCACTAAACACCACGCTTCTGATTCTTAACCATTCTTTCAAATCGGCGTTTCCGGTCGTTACTTAAAAACAATATGGATTCAAGGAACTTTCACGACTGGATCTGTTTTTGACTTGACCAATGGAAATTCAGACTTTCGGAATCATCGCCAATTAAAATGTCTCGTCATAAGTCAGCTGTCGCTAAGTTGAGTTCGCGATAAAATGCAAGATGTAAACGTACGCATTTCTGCATGGTCAAGGACTGGACTGTGACTTTGATAACGTTAACTAAACTGTGCTCTGTAATCAGTAGAGATGGGTAAAAAATAACACAACAGTTATTTTGGAACTGTTCCGGTCTCGGAACTGTTGCAAAAATGAACAGTAGGTCGGAACCTCCTGTTCCGAAATAACAGTGTTCCGACTCCGAGCTGCTCACTTGCCAACTGTTGCGGGCTCGCAGTACCGCGTGGCACAAGGTATGTTCCGACTCCCTCGGAACTGTTGCAAAAATGAACAGTAGGTCGGAACCTCCTGTTCCGAAATAGCAGTGTTCCGACTCCGAGCTGCTCACTTGCCCAGCTGTTGCGGGCTCGCAGTACCGCGTTGCACAAGGTATGTTCCGACTCCGAGATAACAGTCGGAACGTCGGAGCTTGTTCCGATGAACCAACGACAGCTGCAGTTACACTGTACTTGAAACTCTCACGTGGTTGGAGGGGGGCGCATGGAAATTGAAATCCTTGCGGTGGCGCGAACTTTAATATCAACATTTGTAAGACTGGCCAATCATCTGTAATGTTATAGTAAGTATTCAATAATCTGTAATATTGATTCCCGCTTTATGGTTTATTTCACCATTAGTTGACTAATTCTGTTTTATAAACATTCTACAAAGTCATAAAGTACGCATACTATTATTAATTCATTGATCAGTTGATTCTATACAAAGGTTAAAGTCGTAAATGGTAATGAGTGGTTTAGTTACAATGTCTGTATGTCGTTTGTTGAGGTTAAGTCTGACAAGCACAAGTTTTTGTGCTATCTTCTCTGTTATCAAAGAACGACAAAAATGTTGTAGCATTATTTGTTGGAAACTACCCATATAAGTACTGATTTGGAGAGCGAGGTTTAATGCGAAGTTTAAATTACACTTTGGTAAAGATGCGATTCCAACATTTTACTAACCCACTGCGGGGTTTCCAGGTTTCAGTACTGCCAATATATATCTTTTTTATTTATGAAATTGTAATATTTATTATTATTATTATTATTATTATCATTATTATCATTATTATTATTATTATTATTATAACTGTGCATTAAGAAAAGTAAAAATAAAAATTAATGATTTGTTTTTTTTATTATGTAATAGAGAGAACAGAAATTACATACCATATGTTTTAAATGTTATGTTATTTTTTTTAGTTGGCTACCATGTCTTTATAACTTTATGTACGAAAACAAAGTATTGTATTCTGTCCTTGTAGTCAACAGCTGTGTAATTACTAACATTAAGCTTTTGAGTTCTGTCCGCATGCACAGCAATTTTCCAAAATCGATTCGAATGTGCATTGCAGTGCCATCTATAGATAAGAATGTGTACTATGTCATGCCTATGAGTGCTCCAGTGTGAGCTGCATGGTGTTATTTGTCTATGGTGAAGAGGGAGGGTACTGTACCGTTCGTTTGAACGACTCAACGACTCCGACTCATCACCACTGGTGACTGTTATTTCGGAACTGTTATTTGGAACATAGTATTTTTTCGGAACCGGAACCGTCGGAACTGTTCCGGGAAAAGAACAACTTCGCCCATCACTAGTAATCAGTCGAAACAGGAAGCGAGCTCTTTCGCATGCATAGCATGTATTAATAATACGATTTCGTTACTTTAAATTAAAGCGAAAATATATTGCTTATCATAATCCCTGGGCACAACAATAACACCTTCACTCGACATACCGAAGAAAATAAATTTACGCAACTGTAGTACATCCGCTCAAATGAGAGCCACTTGGAACGTGCGATTGGACACACTTACCGCAGGGAGCAAGTAGGCACGCGACTCTGAACAGGTTCCATGTAAACAACGCTGCGTTGCCATATCTCCCTTCTGAAGACTGAAGTGAATCTTCGTGTGCGTCTTGTAAAAACAGAACTAAAACACGAACACCTCCTATTCAGAGTCCGTTGAGTCACTATTTAAATCAATTACACAAGATTCCAAGCTAGTTTCTAAGGAACGATAATCACTTTCTTTTGTCTTTACATGTTCGATATACTTCACCTAATGCTCTTTATTGTTAATGTCATCCATCACAGTTACTATTAAATCCCGTACTTCTTGAACAGATTTGTTTCCCAATTCATTTTCTGACCGGACATTTCTCTTCAGTTCCCACCAAACGAATTCTATGGCAATGGTAGGGGGGGACAGTCGTAGTACAACATGGCCGTATTTCGATGACTGTTCGTCAATTACAGTACACACATCTTTTTTATGTAATGGCTACGTTTTATCTCTTGTAGCAGATGTAACTTTGTTGTTGGGACTGGCGTGGGCAAAGGAATGTTATTTTCACGTTTTAATGGCATCTACAGTATTGTTGATCTAGTGGTAGGTACAGGATTCACAATACGGGAATGGTATGGGCATTATCCATAATGATGTCAAACGATCCTTCCAGTCGTTTTAGCAAACATTCCACAAATCATTCTTCAAAGATTTTAGAATTCATAGTCCCACGATTATCAGCCGGGGCATCACACATACTTTGGTGAGTAACGAATAATGAATGGAATGAAAACATTTCTTCCCATCGCATGTAAAATTGCCATTCGTTGTCCTTTATCTCAAGAAAAATTGCCATCACAATAACTTGACCCATCTAACGACACTTTACTCCGTCATGGGTATCATACCATGTTTCATCTAAGTAAACTTCTGCATAACCCAGTTGTCGATAACACTATATTCCGTACATATGAAGAACGCCACATCCGTATTCGTAATGATTCCATTGCTGCTGGTTGAGATCCATGAATTTTATATTTAAACTCCATTGAATGTAATAGTGCTATTGAAGTATTTCTTTGATACGGAAACTCATATTGGGTAGCTTGTGTTTTATTACGCATTGCATTGAGAAGTTTATTTGACGTTGGAGCTATTTTATTTTTGATTTATATTATATGGAACACAAAAGCCACAATATATATATGAACTTGTTCTCGGAGTACTGACTTAGATCTGCCAACAGCGCTGGCTTACCAAGAATCAGCCGCGTGCTTCAAGACTGAAACACCTGACGCCTCCCGCTCAAGGTAGGTGCAAGTGGCTCTCATTTGAGCGGACGTACTATACTATTGTGGGGTCACAGGTGACCCAAACACTCATTTACTTGTAAACCACTAACAATAAAAAAACCCACGATTTGTCTCTTGTGAAATCTCACTGCGATGTGAGAATACATGGAGTGTCATGACTCAGAATGGCGCGCATGCGCAGAAACAATAGGAAGAAAATGGCTTGTGTCAAATATGACCCCACCATAGTAGTTGAGGGTTAAAATAACAATGCTTTTTATATAATGGCCAGGTCAGATTAAAATACGATTAATAGAGATGAAACAAATGAGTCTGCATTTATTTAAGGCGGTCTTGAAGTCCTTGGACAACAATCGAATTAATTTACGGATGATATGATATGTGTTTATAATATCTATACTAATAATAAATCTGTAGCCGAAATTTTTCTGGTAATTTTCGATTTTCCAAAAATAATTGGTCCTAATATATATAATTAACCACCCTGAAACCGAAAATCGCTTTTTTGAAATTTTTGTTTGTATGTCTGTCTGTCTGTCTGTCTGTCTGTCTGTATGTTTGTTGCCTTTTCACGCGATAATGGCTGAACCGATTTCGATGAAAATTGGAATATAAATTAAGTTCGTTGTAACCTAGATTATAGGCTATATGGCATTCAAAATACGTTATTTAAATCGAAATATCTCGCTTATTATTGATTTTTGTGAAATATGTTACATAACAAAAGTTTCTTTAAAAATGATATCTAATAAGTTTTATTCTCTAAAAAATTTTGATAGGACTGATATTTAATGAGATAAATGAGTTTTAAAATTAAAATAACTGCCATCTAAGGCGGTGTATTGAAATAAAAAACAAATGACTTCGTCTATAAGGGGCCTTGGACACAACAATCGAAAGCTATGAAACATAGCCTACAGACAATGTTTCTGTGCTTTTATGAAGTAATATCGGAAGCTAAATTAACCGATTTGTATAATTAATTATTATTTCATCATTGGAAAGTGTAGTTTCTCTGGATGGACATAATGCTATAATGTTATTACCAAAGCTCGGAACTTGGGGACTTGTGTCTTTGAACGTGGCTAAGCGACCGGACTTCAATGTCAACAAACTCCCGCTTCCAGCACAGAGGTACTGTCAGGTCTGCTATAAAGGTGGTTCCTGGCCGGAGCAACATATTGATAATATTATGGTAGCTTGAAACACGTAATTTTAAAGAATATATATATATATATATATATATATATATATATATATATAAACATGCAAAATATATCAAATTTACAGTTCTGCTCTGTACATTTTATTACAGTATATGACTACATGGATTCGAAGATTTTCGAATGCATAACTTCTTCGTCTGTTAGTTAAACATGATTTGAAACGAAAGAAACTTATTTCTACGCCACATGAAGTGACGGGGGCAAACTTAAAATACTGAATGTTTTCACTGTCACTGTTTCGTGTTCGATTTTCAGCAGTTGCTAGCTGATCTCGTATCTGAGAAAGATAAGTATTCTAAATTTTTCTCGAAAATAATTTTCAATTTCTATGTCACTACTAGGAAAGGTTCCACTACGACTTGATCCATGGCTATGGACAAATTTTCCACCGATTTAAGAGACTGCAATGTCTTTCAATGAATGCCCGTTTTCAGCTCTAGTTTATGTGTGTGGCACAACTTACAAAATATAAAGCCTACGTCCATCTAAAGGAACTACACTTTCCAATGATGAAAGAATTATTTAAATCTATTAAATAGTTTCCTGAGATTGCCTCATACAAACACACAAATACTCTCTCTTTATAATATAGATATGGATATTTATTAGTAATGATTCACAAAAAGTACATAAACTTAATAAATTACGATTAACATATAGGTACACGAATAGCAATTATACGCAATCTCTTTATAATATAATATTATTTAGTACTAGCCGTACCCGTTCGCTCCGCTGCACCCGTTAGAAATAAATATAAAGTAATAACATAACGTGTTTGATAGAAGGATAAATCGCTTAATATGTTACTTAATTTAAATTGTATTTAAAATATTAAAACGCGATCATTTTGATCCAGAGACCACTCATTTGGTGCAATGACAATTCCTTTAACATGTTTCTTAATTGTTATCAACAATTATTTTTGGAAAAGCGAAAATTAACAGAAAAATTTTGGCTACAGATTTATTATTATGTTTATATTATATTATATTATGAAAAAGTGTGTTGATAACGGATGTACTCGAATTAGAAAGTTTTTAATTTGTTGTGGGAGCTCTTGAATCACAGGAGGAACAACTTTTACAACAGCGCAACACGAATGTTCCCTGGATCAAATGTCGTATTTTAATTACAGAAGCTCATTCGAGGACCGGGCACAAATGCAGATAAGATAGGACTAAACAGAACCTTACTCACAGAAAACTTAATAAATTGTCGAAACTAATAATAGCTATATGTACTGCGGTTAAAGTTAATGCTATTTTGAGGTACCGTACTGAAATTTGATGTCTGATTTGCGTTGCGTTTTTTATGAAAGAATGGAAGTCAGAGATGGAATAATTTTACAAATATACACGCGGCACATATTAAGTATTAATTATTCAGTAACATAACAGTACATATTTTATTGCTTAATTACGTATTTGGGTGAGCTACGGTAATGTATAGCCTACTTAATAGGTAACAGTTCTATGTAGTGCACAATACTCCATATTCAATAATTAACAAACAAACATCTTTGGCATGACTTGTGGTTTGTAGGTTATCTCAAACACCAAACTCTATCCCTCTGAGCGGGAGATCTTATATATTCGGTCAGTTACGGCCGAATGTTACAATAAAAACAATTAACAACATAGTCATAACATCATACCAGATGAAACTATGCAGTAATTGCATAATTAAAATACGACTATTTGGTCTAGGGAGCATTCGTTTTCGTTGCAAGAATAATTCGTTTAACATGTTTGTAAATTAGTCTTGAATACGTTGCGCTGCTGGAAAAGTTGTTCTTCCTGAGATTCAAGAACCCTCACAACCAATTAAAAACCTAGGTAAGTAATTATAGTAGTACATCCGTTATCAACATACGTTTTAAATAATACAGGGCAGTACAACACCTTATTTCAAATGGTATCGTTTGGTAACAAAACTTCTTCCAGCTGACAGTAACAACCTTCAGTTCTTGTAAATATAGGGGAGATCGGGGCAAGTTCGGCATTAGGGGCAACTTCGTCATAGCATTTGTTTCGAAGACCTGAGCAAATAAGGGCTTGTTCAGAGGGTAGCGTATTGAGAAAACATGGCCGCTTGCTGTGAATAACGTATGTGTGATATGGAGAGATAGTTGCAGATCTGACAGGTAAATATATTTTTTTAACTCATGGCTTATTGTAATTATGATATTGAATGTCTTAAAGAACTCGTAACGATAACATTGACGATATTAGTGAGTGGCATCATTATTTAGAACGACTAAATCTGTATCAGACTATGAGCTTGGCAAGCAGGTTGTAAGCCCCTAGTAAGGGCACTGATTAATAATTTTTTTCTGGCCAATTGGGGCAACTTCGGCAGTAAGCTGCCGATCTAGCCCTATGGAAAAGAGGAAGAGGATAGTGTTTCTGTATTGTTTGTTAACTATATAAAATAAGTAATTATAACATTTAAAGTAATTTAAAGCAATTATTCGAAGGTCACTCCAAAAGAAATGCACAATATTTGAAAATTACATTTTTATCCTAAAGCTAAACTATTTTCACAGAACGTAGATACATCCTTTAGGAACAAAATGTCACTTTTCCACATAATCCCTGTTTCTCTCGACTGCGTTACTCCACATTGGAGCAAGGGCCTGTATATCTACACGATAAAAGTCTGAACCACAACGTTTGAACCACTCTTTAGCAGCGTGCACGAGGGAGTCATCTTCAAAGTTCCGCGAAGAGATTCCTTCAGTTTACCAAAGAGATGATAATCGCATGGTTCCAGATCAGGGCTGTAAGGCGGATGTTTCAGTGTTGCCCATCCAAGTTTTCTGATCTGGTCTGTGATCTTGTGAGTGACATGTGACCGTGCGTTGTCGTGCAATAGCAGAACATCCTGCTTCTCCCGATGTGGTCGAACACAGCTCAGTCGAGCTTGAAGTTTCTTGACAGTTGCCACATACACGTCAGAATTAATGGTGGTTCCGTGTGGCATGATGTCCACAAGCAAGAGCCCTTCTGAATTGTAAAACACAGTAGCCATAACTTTTTCTGCTGAAGGCGCAGTTTTGAATTCCTTTTTCTTAGGTGAATTAGCATAATGCCACTCCAGTGTCTGCCTCTTTGTCTCCGGTTGAAAATGGTGGAGCCATGTTTCATCTCCTTTCACAATCCTTGCAAGAAAGTCATCTTCACCATTCTTATACTTGTTCAAAATTTCCCTGAACACTATTTTTCGGGTTTCTTTGTGGGCTTCTGTCAACATCCTCGGAACCCACCTGGCACAAACCTTGGAGTGACAATTCTTTCACTGCTACTCGTTTGTCAGCCACAACCATGTTGTCAAAACGCTGCACATTGTTAGGACTTCGTGCAGTGCAGGGTCTGCAGCTGCGAGGAGTATCCCGAATATTGGCTTGTCCTCTTTCACCAGATAATCTGCTTGCTCACCGACTAACCGTACTGCGATCGACAGCTGCATCTCCATACACCTTTTCCAACCTCTTGTGAATTTTTCCCACAGTCTCGTTTTCACAGCACAGGAATTCGATAACAGCACGTTGCTTCTGACGAATGTCAAGTACAGCAGCCATCTTGAAGGAGTACTATCATGGAGCCACTAACGAGAACGAATTAAATTAAAAATGAATACAAGCGGGTAGGTCGTATTATGGCCTCCATAAATTGCAAAGCTGTAGAATGAAAAATAAATTAAATAAATGGTCTGCATTACTTTTTGGAGTGACCCTCGTACATTTTAGTTCCCTATTTATTACCAGTTAAATGGTTCTAAATTACAAGTGGAAAACTGAAAACAAATATGACCAGGACGCTCTCAAGAAAGCTTTATGTGAGCATAATAAGAGAAGATAAGCCTGACATTTGCCGAAAAAATTATGGAGTCCCATGAACTACACATCAGTATTCGCTGAAAGTAGATCTTTCAGCACCAGGTGTATAAAATAAAGTCAGGTTTAAAAGAGTGTTTGCTTCAGATATGGCTGAAAATTTGAAGCATCATGCAATCAATCTGCAGAAAATGTTTTTCGGAAAGTCTAGAGTGGAATTTCGAAGATTAGCCTTCGGATTCGCAGAATCCAATCATATAGAGTATCCTTTCAACACAAACCAGAAGATGGCTGGATCTGCTTGAATTGAGGCTTTCATGAAGTCAAAAAACTGTCTAAACAAAGATTAGCCACACATATGATGGACATATGAGACATTTATTTTGACACTTCATTTGTGATATGTTCAGATATTAAATTTAGTCCTGTGAGAGTTTGTTATGTTGTAAATGAAATCTGAACTCGGAAATAAGCTATTTTGTTGAGCATACAAATACTGACGAAGTTGCCCCAGAGTGCGGGGCAACTTCGGCAAATGTAGCGTCTTTAATTTATTTTTGTTTTTAATTCAATGCTTCACTTTTTTTTATAAATTCTGATCTATATACATAATATAAATATATCAAGTGTATTTATCATTAAGATTTTGAAACATAAATTGTCTTTTTATTGTACTTATGTGAGTGTTTAACTTAACGTGCCGAACTTGCCCCGACCTCCCCTATTCTATTTCAGACGCTGTTAGGTCTAACATAATATCAACCTTAAAAGTAGAATTAATCGAACAGCTCCATAACCTATCCTATTGCATGGTAATAACAGTTACATTCATAGTTATAAATACAATTTAGAACATAATTCAGGAGCAAACGATTTATAATTGATAATAAATTATTTATTAACTAAAAATAACAAAGTTGTATTTGGAAATATAACAGATTTAAGTCAATGATATTATAGTACATTATGCAACGAGCCTATAATGGTAGTAATTAAGACGCGAATATGTTTATGAAACGAGCGCAAGCGAGTTTCATAATTTTCATACGAGCGTCTTAATTACCATTATAGGCAAGTTTCATACGACTTTTTATGCTCGACCATATTTCTAACTTGAAATTATTCATAAGTATTCATGTTATTCTTATCTGACTGGGGAGCGGAACTGACCTTGTGCAATATCTCGTAAATTGTGAGATCTGCGCAGACGCGAAAGTATTGATTTTTTCCTAGAAACAAATGTCATTGACCTTGATATAATCTAGAGAGTAAAATAAACATTAATCTTGATATAACATTGAAATTGATTTAGACATTGAAAAACGAGATGACAAATTGAATTTATTTGAATATTATTTACAATTAACGCTAATTATTATAGTAACAGAACATAACCTTCTGCGACAGTATTGGATTTCCAGCCTCCGTGACGTTTCGCTAGTTGTCTTTCGATTGCATATCCGAGAATAATCTATACTTGCGCTTTCAAATTGCTACAGTGATGTTTTCTGATTGGTGGAACATCTGAACTTTAATGAATAGGCGTACTTTAATGAGGTCCATTAAAGGGCTGCTACCAGGTGTATAATTACTACATTTCGGCATGGTCGAGCATAAAATATCATAATAAATTTTACTTATAACAAGTGCAGCGAAGCGCGCGGTTATGGCTAGTAAGAAAAAAAATAATACTCTGATGTTTTCATTTCCAGACGACATGGCCTGTTCTCTCAGATGGATTCTGACTGCATTCTTCATACAAGCAGCAGATTCTCTTCACCAGAAAGGTCTTCTCACTAAGGACCAATATCAGATGGCGTTGTGTGTCAAGAGCATTGCAGTGCAGAACTTCCCACCTGGAAGAATGGTCATCTCTCTGCCAGACACAATTCCAAATCTTTCCACCCATAAACTGTCTTTAGAACAACGTGACAATGACAATTTTGCGTTTGCTGACTTCGTGTTCAAACTTATGAATGAAGTAATGCGTTGGGACTTAAAGTCGTTTATTCCTTCTGATGCCGCAACAAATGTACAGTTTGATTACATATTGCAATACAGAGACGAAATTCCGCAGAATCATATTCTTCTCGCGTGGTCTTATGATGAAGAAGGAGACATCACTGAGATTATAACGAGCCAAATTATAGCGATGATACTATCATTTTCCACAAATCAGAGGGGAAAGTTTCTTTTGGTGATGCCAGGTTACACATCTGTCTCTGTGAAAGATTTGCTGTTTGAGATTTTTGAAAACCTGTTGAATGTTGTGAACGTATTTGATGTTACTGTTATAATTCCAACGCAAGATGAAAGTAACAACCAAAGTAAGGGGCTAACAGATAGCAATTATCCGACCTTTGATGTGTACACTTGGTTTCCATTCCAGTCTCCTGTTGCCTCTACTGAGAACATCGTACTCCTCAACCAGTGGCTGGGCATAAATGAAGGAGAATTTATTCATAACCGTGACATGTATCGTAACAAAATTCCCAGGTCATTTGGTGGCAGGAAAATCAGTGTTTCACCTGTTGTGTTTGAGCCGCTGAGTTGGTTGATGGGCAACTATACAGACGAAGATGGTGAGACTAATTATAATATAACAGGCCCAGAGTTCGATCTGCTGCAAATAGTGTGCCACGAACTAGACCTCCATATTAGTTATGAGCCTGTGAAACCAGAAGTTAAATTGCACCAGCAGGTAGTGGAAACGATAATAAAAATGGTTTCCCTCCCTTTGGATGTAGCTATAGGACATTTGTCTTTCTTTGTACGCACTCAATGTGTGCTCGACTACACAGTACCTATACTAAGCCTTCCTGAAAGATTATTTGTTCCCTGTCCAAGTCCTAACTCCAGACTTGAAAAAATTAGTGAAATATTTGACGTTTATTCTTGGAGTGCCATGCTGGTGGCATTTCTACTACTCACCCTCACTGCGTTCTTATCAGCTAAGAACAGGAGGAATGCTTCAAGAGAATCATCAGCCTACAAGAGTATCAGCAGCTGCTTGTACAACATGTGGGCCGTACACCTGGGTGTGTCCGTAACAGACATGCCTCGAACGACAATACTGCGAACATTGTTCATTATGTGCGTGTGGTATGCTTATGCGATGGGGAACTTGTTCCAGATATACTTCACCAGTTTCCTGGTGGATCCGGGTCTAGAGAAGGCGGTGACTAACACAGAAGAGTACGTTGATGCTCATTTATATTTAGAAATACAAAATGGATACGCTTGGTACTTCGGAGGCCTTATTCACGATATGCCGATTAAACGTTTTGAGAAATGTTACGCCTCGAAAGGATGTCTAAAGGAAATGTTTACTAACAAAAACTACTCAACTGTTACCTTTGAACACTGGATGGAGTACTATGCTAAAGTAAATTACCCAAGAAGGGAAACTAAACTATGTTTCCTGAATGACCGACAAAATATACGCCCTTACACAATCTTCCTCAGAAGAGGCAGTCCGTACTTAGAGTCGTTCAATAGAATGGTACATCGCGTCCTTCAATCTGGAATTATGGCTCATTTTATGAAAAAAATGATAGAATCGTACAGATACATACATATCCCTGAAGCCGATCTGAGTGAGGAGGAATCTGATGATTATTTTGTTTTCAATTTGTCTCATGTGACATTTGCTTTCTCCGTTCTTATGTACGGATGTTCATTTGCTGCTGTCCTGTTTGTGTATGAAATATTTCACCATAAGATATCTGCTATTATATCCAAGAAAATTCATCAACGTAAGACCGTCACTAAGAGGCTTGGAAAGAGAAATTTTGTGCGAACTGAAAAAACTAAATTTTACAGGAGACGCAAACAATTTGAATGGAGACAAGTACGATGTAGGCCTAGGTTCAACCTTCACACTTTGGCACACTAACTACAATGAAGAGAAATAATTAAATTTTACTACGATGCCTTCTTTATGTTAACGAATCCACCAAAATCCCAATTTTGCAAATTTTGCAGTTAGCAAGTTTTACAAAAACGGTCCTCAAAATAATTGAATTGACAAGGACATACGTTACATTTTTGTCAAAATTGGTTTTTTCATGGAAACTGTAACTTAATAGATGGCCAATGGAATAAATGGAATATGAGTAAATTATAACTTATATCAGTCACATTTATAGCTAACTTCATGCAACAAGAATATCAAGTTCCAATTATAAGTTTCCTACTTACTATTATGTTTTTCTTGAATATCTCAAAATATTAAATTTGTAATATTGTATGTTTCCTTTTTGGAAAAGTCGATTCAATTGTGCAAAGCCTGTACACATATTGTAAAATGGATGCTATGGAAATGGCACATAATTGAAGCGTGCATTTCCATAACGTTGTATATGCCGAAACCGGGAGAATCTATTTTTTCACATATATCAATTGTAGGTGCCCTGTTTGACCATATTACGAAAGGTTATGAAGAAAGTGCTGCCCCAAGTAATAAAATAGTGCACTTTCAGGTTGTGCAAGTCACAACGTTGTATGTACTGTATAAAACTATTTTTGTTCCTACTGTAAACTTTACAAACTGGTACTTACAACGTTCTGGAAATGCACGCTTCAATTATAGAATCACTAGAACCTGGATTGATATGCGGTATAAAGTTGTATCTCTACTTCGTATATATTTAACCACGCCCTCATACGCGTCTCATATCAGGTATTTCTGGTTAATTAGGCGTAGCGTGGAGAGGAATGCATATCATATTCGCTCACATAAGCCTTTAAAGAGGACAAAACAAATTTAAAGCAGCCTCTGTTGATAACCATTGTAACAGTAACTTGTACATGTAAATATATTCGGCGCGCGGTGAAATAGGTGACTACTTGCCTCCTTTACTTATTATTAGAGAAACACTGGAAAATTTAAACTTCGTAACGATGTGAATCACGCTTTCTCAACCGTAATGTCCACCAGGCCTACCTAGATATAGTGGATATCAATTTTAGTATATAGTGCACATAAATCCGGACTATAAAAATCGGTATATTATTTAACGTACATAATTACTCATGAATCTGCAGTTTCACAAAATGAGGTTGTGCAAAATGAGGTAATTAAAAAAAACAAGATTTTGAGATAAATTAATTTTAATATTTGATGCTCTGTGCATGATCTCACAGCAAAGATATATCACATTTCTTCACTGATTATATTTGTCTCACATATTATGAAGATCTTAAAGACAATCACAAAAATAATTTCTTACGTATTGTCCACTATTTCTTTAGAAAAAATGGGAACTTCAGTCTTATTGTGTTTGTGTGTGTGTGTGTATCCAATGCCCACCCACTTTCACTTGCGTGATTCGGGTTCCGTATGCTGCGGATAGATGGCAGAACTGTGACCCATTTTCTAATTGTACATCACTTCGGCGGGTTACGCTGTACATGATGTGTATCTGTGCTAGTCTGGAGGTAGACACGCTAACACAGAACTAACTCGGCGGACTCAGTCTTATTGTTACATACTCCAATATGCACTGCAATTTTACAACATACGTTCTAAGGAGCTGCATGTCTCCCTCTTGTGGAATTATAGCTTCACTTTGTCTCTTTTCCTGGATTATAAATTATAACTTACTGTATAACTAAGTCCATTTGATTCACATAATATATCACTCAAACATGCTTTGCAAATAGCATTCATTTCATATTTTATTTCCAAGCTGTAATTGAGAGATATTTCTGCTTATTTGGCATATCGTGGGATCAACACAGAGGTGCAGACGACTGTCACACACTCGTTCCGATTCCAGGAGGCAGATTTCTACGTCACAGGAATACAAAAGTTGATCTCCATGGTATAACAAATGTCTCAATTCCGTTGGGGAATATGTTGAAAATAGCTCAACAATTGCTGTATCTGTTCCAATAAATATTTTTTCATGCAATTGTGTTTTCTTTCTGTAAACGGCCCCAAGGAAACTTATTTCTGGTCGGCACTCGTAATTGCTCTCGAGTGGCCAAAATTTGTATAAGACTTGTTTTGACATTATTAACATGGTGGAAGAAAAAAAAAACCTTTTTATCTGTCCCCATCAGAATGTTTGCTTGTGGGCCTAAATTGCGCGCTTTTTCTCTCATTCCCAGTTTCCTTGTATCTCCTTTCAAACCACGAAGTTGTGGGTTTCCCTGCTATTTCTGAACCGATCGGTCTCAGTAATCCCAGTAATATTATCCTTTGTAATAATCTTGTTTGCTTGTCTTTCGTCTACTTTTCTATTCAATTTGACATGACATCTTTCTGAATATTAATCACATTTTAAAGAAATTTAATTTATTTTTTGGTGGTTTAGGAGAAGTCTCAACTAATACATGAGAATCCGAAGTTAACTCATTATCTGGAATGTAATGGGGATCATGAATGCTGTCATCAGTACCTAAAATTTGCAACATTCCGTGGTAAGAATAAACATGAGTATATAGTATATACTGGACTTTTTTTAATTTATACTCTTGTTACTAAGAATAAAAACATTTGAGTACCTACTCATTTTTGATTACATATTCATAGCATGGAAGCATAGTAGAATATACTCAAGTGTTCATCTTATACAGAATATATACTCATGCTTGATAAGAATAAAAGCTAGTATATTCTCATATTTATAAGTTCGTTCTCATGTTATTCTGAGTGTGGTTTGTAGCCGGCTCATTTCTGAATATTTGTTGATTTGTGTTCAGTTTAAAGTTAAATAAAAAAGAAATGGCAGAATTTATGAACGATGTAGTGCCTCATGGAAAAATTTAGAAAAAGACGTGAACTTCAGAAGCCTTTAACGCTTCACAAAAGTGAATGTAAAAAAGGTTCAACACGTATTTGTTATTCATAAAAAACATACCGTCGCGCGGGGTGACTTTGTGCCATTCGCGCATTTCACAAAAAAAAAAAAAAAAAAACGTAAGGTAGTAGTCTTTAAAACCGTCACAAGGTTTTGTTTATTTGGCCATTATTCAGTCTATCATTCAATATGGTATGGTGGAAGTACAAAAATTAATCTTAGTCCGTTAAATTTACTACAAAAACGAATAATTAAAATTTGTTTGAAGAAACGTTTTCGATTATCCAACTAAATTAATTTATTCTGAATTTAATGTATTTAATATTGAACAAATTTATAAGTATACGCTGTTAAAATTTTATCATAAAAATCGTAATAAGTTTGTATTACAGACACACAATTATGACACAAGACGAAATATTAATTCAACATTAGTAGAACCTAAATGTCTCACATCTGCTGGTCTAAAGCATAGCATAAATTTTGGCCCTCGGTTATACAATGCTTTAACTAAATTACACCCAGAACTTCTAACATGTAACCCACTAACATATAACAAGAAAATTAGAAACGTGTTAATATCTTCAATTTGATTAAAAAAATGTATAGCCTATGTGTATGAATTAATCAACCTATATTATATTTGTATTCTATAATTTTGAAATATATATATTAGTTCTACTTTTCATGTGCGATATTATTCTTCTATAGTGTTAATATTATATTATATAATTCCATTGCCGCTGTAATTATATTTTAGTTCCTATTTTATTTTACTTATTTATTTATATTATTATTTTTTATTTCAATATTATATCTGAACTGCGACCGTTCACGAGCGCTGCTCATTCGGTCTCAAATTTTGTTAATACTACTGTATCTTCTTTTTATATTGCTTGTATTATTTTATTTGTATTTCTCTTTGTTTGTTTTGTAATTATATTTCTTTATTCTGTATATTTGAAATAAATAAAAAAAATAAATCCCCTCTTTGTTTTTCGCGAATGGCACAAAGTCACCCTCATGGCACAAAGTCACCCCTCGCGACGGTAACCTATAAAAATATGAATGGCTATCAGATTATAAGGTTAGATTGTATTGTTAAATATAATTAACAATTACAGTATGTTTTGTAAAATTTGAATTGCAAATTGCAATTACTTGTAACTTTAAATTATATATATATATATATATATATATATATATATATATATATATATATATAAAACTGAATAACTCTCTATAATAAAAAATAGAATTAGCATAACTAGAATTCTAGAAATGGATTGTAATCTCTATCCAACATCCCGTAATGACGATTTCTCAGTAGTATTTTCTTGTTTCCTGTTTATTAACGTCACTTATCTGATTCACTCTCTCTTTCATGTTTATTTATTTATTCATTTATTTATTTACTTATTTATTTGTTTATTTAATTAATTTATTATATTATTTAATTAATTTATTTGTTTATTTATTTATTTATTTAGTTATTTATTTAGTTATTTAGTTAGTTATTTATTTATAAAAAGCAAAACACAAACCACTACAGCATGCGGATAGCATGTGAAAGTCTATAAAAGAAAATTGAGCATCACGGTGCAATGTGGTCAAAGAGGATAGGTAACACGAGTACATAGTAACTTTTAAACGATCAAGTAGGCTGTAGAGGTGAGTATATATTCTCGTTAGGTAGAATGTCTTTATTCTTACGAATATGAGTATATTCTAGTGGTTACGAGTATATAATCACAGGAAGTACTGATACTCAAAACTATAAACCTTGAGAAAGTACTTAAGCTTTATTCTTACTACCCATTTCCACTGAGCAAGGAACGTGCATCATTCGAATCTGAAATAAAGAGGATTTCTTGAAAGTTCAGTGCAGGTACGTAGTCAGCACCATACTCTTATACACTGTTATAATTCATAATAAATATTGCATTATTACATTTTGTAATTAGAAGCCACTACCAGCTAGCCGTATTACGTAGGTATATGAATACATGGTAGTGAAAGCAGAGGTGATTCATATTACATCTCTCTTTACACAATGACCAAATAGTGTAGGGAAATATATCTCAGATTCGAATGAACATATTATATCTTTTTACACACCGTATGAGTTACCTCGAAATACAGGGTGATTTACGAGGATTTACCGTCCTTTCCTTCCTTCCGAAGACATTCTGAGCAAAAAAAAAAAATGTCCTATAAACATGGGTCCTATTCTCAATATTTACAGAGTTACGTTTCGTTATTGGAACGCATTGCTGTGAACGCGTGATCTTGGTCAGCGTGCAGTCAGCAGCCAGCGAGAGCGCTACGGAAATCAAAGATAGCCGTATGCAGTTACGTAGCGCGACGAGTGCCGTTCACAAGCGTGCGACCAAGTGTACTCCAGCGGACGGCGACATTTTTTAAAATGTGTTGTAAACTCTCCAAGACTGTAAATTAGGATGCAAAATTGAACTGCAAATAATTAAGTCGGTGGAAGTGGTGTGATTTGTAATAATTGTTGTGATAAGTACACAAGAATAATGTAATTTTCTATTTAAAAATAGAAAAAGATGTCTGTACGAAGCAACTAAGGAGTTCACAGCACATTTTTAGTTTCATAATGCTTGCCAATTAAAGAAATTATACTTTTGAATGGTTTATTCTTTATTTGTATTATTCTTTCACCTTCAAACTAAAAAGAAAAACGTATTTTTACAAACAACTTTAAATTAGTGTAACTCAGAAAATATTGAGAATAGGAACTATGTTTACATAACATTTTTTGCTTAAAATGTCTCCAGAAATAAGCTCCGTAAAGGATGGTAAATCCTCGTGAACCACCCTGTATGCTACGTATACTAGGAAACTATCGACGATATGAGATATTCCTCTCTATGCACACTGGTTCGGAAGAGAGTTTTCTTGCTTTGTAGATAGGTAACTTATTTTTTCAAAATTTTCAATTTTTCTCTATTTACACACCCACCCGAGTCTACTAACGGGAATGGCTAATGAAGTCTGTGCCATTAAAGAATATCATTACAAAAGTGTAGTCCAACATTTCTAGGGTTCTATTTTTATTTATTTATTTATTTATTTAACCTGGTAGAGATAAGGCCATCAGGCCTTCTCTTCCCCTCTACCAGGGGATTACAACTTCTATATTAAGAATACAATTACAATTATAATTACAATTAATATTAAATTTACAAATGCAATAAAAATCAAAGTACTAAAAGATTAACTGATTAATAAAAGCTAGACAGTTTATTGTAAAAGTTAAGAAGAGAGAAACATTTTTTTTTATTAATTAAGTAAAAATTAAACCTACTCTACGCAGTAAGAAAATGCTTAATAAGTTTGCTTTTGAACGCTACTAAATTCCGATAGTCTCTTATATCACTGGGTAGGATATTCCACAAGCGCGAGAGCGAGATTGTGTATGATGATGAATACGATGATGTCTTATGTGTTGGTATGGCTAGTATGCGGCTATTTTGCGTGCGTGTGAAGATGTTATGATATGATGACAGGTAACTGAAGCGGGAGGCAAGGTAGGTAGGTGTAGAGGTGTGAAGGACTTGGAAAAGGAGAACAAGAGAATGAAAATTTCTACGTTCGTTAAGCAGTAGCCAGTTTAGAGTTTTGAAGAATGGGGTGTTCAGAATGTAATAAAAATTAGCTTGGTTATACAATAAATCATTCTGAATTCAGTAGTATAAAAGACAACTATTGTCTTATTCAAGAGCAAAAATATCCTAACTGATAACCTGTTTTCCCAATTTGCTAAATATATCTCAAACTTCAGATGCACATTATTTGCTATAATTTTCACTCATATATTTTGTAATTTTATGAGTTATCAAGTAATGTACTGTATATTGTAAATTCTAAAGTAACATTTAGTTAAGTATTTCACCTTAATGAAACAGAAAAAAAAAATTAAAATGTGATTAACAATTTTTGTCATTTTTTTTCAATGCATATATATTTTCTTCCGTCATGTTATGCGTGTGATATTTATAAACCAGTAAGACTACTCTGTAGGACAGAGGCTGCAGAAAACACTGTAAAAATTTCATGTAAGTAGATTCAGTAGTTTAAGAAAAATATTTACTTAAGTTTGAAAAATATCAACTTACAGAAAAGTGCATTGAAAAAAAGCACGTATGAATTACATGGGCCGCCAAATTTAAATAGGATATTTAAAAGGCTTATCTGCATCGATACCCTCCACAATATTATACTGTTTTAAAGAGGAAGTTTTGTACTTGTTTTAAACATAAAATAAAAAATTGGATTTTTGACCCCTAATCACTATCCACTCCCCTTAATTGAATTGCGTGTAACTACTCTACGATATATAGACCTACTATATTACCTATAATACATACTTAGTAGAGCCTCAACAATCCGAACTAATTGGGACAGGGGTAGTTTGGAATATGAATTAGTATGGATTATGAAACATATTGAATTCCTCATCTGAACTATGAAAAACACTGTGCTGCAGGTGCTATAAAAATATTAAAATGTTACATACATCAATGTATAAAGTAAAATAATCAAACAAACAGTTAAAACGTACAGGACAGTAGAAACAAAATACAAAGTAATACCGTATTCCGCTAAATAATAGAAACAGTTTTCACTGAGCGACGAGTAGAGCTGGATGTGAATGACCGCGCGCCGTATAAAGTAGCGAAGAGAAAATTATTTAATAGTAGAGGCAAATCGTTATAAAATTTAAAGAATTTTGAAGTGAGGGTTCCGATTAAAATGGATTCGGAAAGTATTAATGAAAGCATCGCTAAACTTAATAAGAAGATAGAATAATTACAAGAGGAAAACAAGATGTTGAAGAGAAAAGTGAAAGGCTTGGAAGAAGAGAAGAGGAAGAATAATTTAGTATTTTTCGGGATTGAAGAATCTTGAGAAATATATCGTCGGTGCTACGCCAAAGCCGCGAATCTGCCATCCAACACACAATGTCATGCGTAATAATAAAGGTACAACTCGAATTGATCAATTTCATTTTTAGTATTGCAACTAGTACATAGAGTGTCTCAGGAACGCAGTCAGTTTCTTCAGGATATATTGTAGTGTAGTATACTCGTTTAATTTTGGATGAATTTTGAAGGACTATCATGGGTGATGAAAGTTATATTCAATAAAATTTATTTTCTTTTAAGTATCATATCATCATAATTGATCGGCAGAAGGATAAGGGTGTCATTCTTGATCCCACAGTCCGTTTCGAGATGCACGAGCAACAGCCACAAGAGGTGTGTCGTGAAAAACAAGTCATATACGAGCCTTGTTGTCAGCATCTTGGAGCACAATACCACATCACACATTGGGCAGTTTTTGGCTCATGTTCGGTGCCCGTGGCACGATCCCACGAGAAACTTTAAATCAACTTAAACAATTTAAAATTTCTGATGCAACGATTGATGCCATAGGATCTCATGTGTTAGAATCATCCTTAGCTATAATTAGTAGGCCTAATCATTTGTATCCAACAAACTTTTTATTGTAAATAATTTCCTATGTTTTCGTATCATTTATCTTAATGTTTTCTTTTTCCTTTCAAATTATCACACAATTGGTTTTAATGATTATTCTTTATGAATTGATTAGTAGGCCGATCTATTTGAACCCTTATTTAGGGCGGCTTTTGTTAATATACCAAATTATTATTAAAACTCGTTAAACCAAGATGTTTACCCTTCCATGATGGCGTAATTTGGGTAGTCTATTCGAATAAAGTAGACGACGTTTCTGCGACACCGTGTGTAAATACGGCATACTTCTAAACGACTTTTATTATTTTGATTGTGATACGCGGAACGAATCCAGTGTATGAAATACCGATTAGAAATAAAATCATGTCGTATTTTTCAAATTTATTGTCCTTCGAGAAGGATGCGTTGCTGGAAGGAATGGTGAACGGGAGAAGAGTTCAGGGTAGAACAAGATATCAGATGATAGACGACATTAATTATATGGGGGTCAAATTAGGAAACGAAGAAGTCAGAAAATAGGAAAGACTGGAGAATGCTGGATTTGCAGTGAAAGACCTGCCCTTGGGCAGAACACTACAAATGAATGGATCGAGGATTAAATTAAATTCTGTTTACTTCCAGAACATCTTTTGGTCGGGAATGTAACTTATAATTATAAAGGGTGTTTCAAAAAGGACTTCACAAATTTAGAAACCTATAGAAATTTATTCACATATATTTCAGAAAGGGTTAAGATGTCATTTTAAAGCAAAACACATAAAAGTTTCTACCAAAGCAGTTATTTTGGTTAGATGTGACTACAGTTTGTGATAAGGCAGACATCCAACCTCAAATTCTTGCCAAACTCGAGCCAGTATATCAGGAGTACGCCAGATTCTGCAGTTGCGAGTGTTCACTTTGCCACTGGTATGGAATGTGGATTCATCACTGAAGATGACGTTGTCCAGAAATGTCTCATCGTTTTCTATTCGATCCAACATATCCTCGCAGAATTCTTGACAATAACATTATCTCTATTAGTAAGGTGTTGTACCATGGCCAGCTTGTACTGCTTCAAGTGTAAATGTTTTCGTAGTACCCGCCAAATCAACCTCATGAGAGTCATGTCTATTTGATTTTCTTGGGCTACGTGTGAAGCTCTGCCTGACTTGTTCAACAACAACATGAGAAACTCGCGGACTTTGATTCGTGAAACCAAAACACACAGCGAGCACGTTCCGCACCAGTGAAAGTACCAATTTTGTACTGGAACTGATGTAGCGCTATTGGTGTCTGAATTTCGTACTAAGTCACTGCATGAGTCAAACTTGATGTACTGTCCTTTAAAATGACACCTGAACCGATTCATTTATACATTTTTATAAGCTTCTAAAGTTGTAAACTTGTAAAGTCCATTGTGAAACACTCTGTATAATGTGTGTTAATTTATTTCATTTCAATATCAATAAAACACGCATATGTTCGTTTGTGCTGAAAGCACTTTGAGTGGAATATCTACTTCGTGTGAATAATTTAGTGAAATGAACGAGAAACAAATAGGGTCAGTGATCAATAAAGATAATTACTTACCGCAATAATTATTCGTTGCCGTGCCGAATGTGATTCACGTTTCTCTTCCATAAAACGCTAACTGTGAAGTATACAGGGTGTTTCCGGGCTAGTGTTACAAACTTTCAGGGATGATGGGGAAGGGCACATGTAGGCCTCTCAATTTGAGATGAGGAACCCTGGTCCGGAAATGAGTGAGTCGAAAGTTATAAGCAAAAATGGTTGTGTGGAAATGGAATTGTAATTTGGGACCACGTGCCCTCCTTCCCTTAACCTTTGGAACAATCGTGGAAAGATGGTATGGGTCGGATGTTTCCTACGTGGGTACTAGGCCGGATACTATCTGTGAGCTTGTCTACTGTTCCCATTGGCTCATCCGTATTCGAAAATCGGGTCTGCATATTCCGCTCTCGTGTACTCCTCCATTTCACTAGGACTGATCGACTGGACACTGCAACTTGTATACATACACTGCTGTGTACAGACGTGCATATCAGGACCGACCATGTCCGTTACACATTACGCTATCTGCATTGCTTTAGTGTAGTTTCCTGTCCCCACCCCTCAGACAGCGCACTGAATGGAATACTGTAAGTAGACAACGTAAACAACGTCAGATGAATACAGTATGTGTAAGATGTACAGAAAACACACATAAATAAGATGTACAGAAGAATAAAATTATTTCATTTCCAAACAACTATTTTTGCTTGTAACTTTCGACTCAGTCATTTCCGGACCATGGTTCCTTATCAAAAATTGATACATGTGCCCTTCCCCATCATTCCTGAAAGTTTGTAATACTAGCCTGAAAGTACCCTGTATAGTACATCGATGAGAAAACACCAGCAACGCATAAGATTCCATGTTTCTTCGATATGCGTAAGCATTCACGTTTAATAATTCATTTTCCTTGCAGTTCATTTTATGTTTCGTTAATGATGACAGTGGCGTAAGTTAATCGAAAAGATCGGGTTTTAGGACCATAACGAAACGCCATACTTTATGATCAATCACACAGTGAGGAGAAACTTAATCCTGTGATCAACATTAAGCAAGATTGCACCGTATGATGATGTCCACTCCCTTTGACGCGATACTACTGAAATAAATGCGGCGAAATCTACGAAGTGTATTTTCTCTTTATATTGCGCATTTATCGAATGGAAAACAAACATGTCTTCAAAATTTTAATCAAACGCCAACTCTAGTACAGGATGATTTACGAATAATGACCCATGCTTCAGGAATCAGTTACACAGGTCATTTTGAGCATAAAATGTCATATGAACATGGGTCCGATTATCAACCGTTAAGGAGTTAAAGGTGATTGAATCTACGAAAGTAGCAGTTGTTTTGAGCAGAACTAAGAGTTATTCACTTAAAATATACAGAAATATTCATTAAACTACTGTTTTAATCATAAAATAAACATACATCAGTCAGGAAGCAGATTTTCAAATATCCACTTCAATGCACTTGGCCGCACGGATGTGAATGGCGCGCGTAGCGTTTCGTACCTCGGCACGGTTGTCCCTGATGAGCAGAGGTTATAGAGCTATCTTCCCTGCCGTACTTAACGTCACAGCGCAACTCTCCGTTTAGTTTACATTCAAATGTCTGTATTTCTAGACAAGCAATTCCAAAGCCTGATACACAGTATGACGTTTGGATTTTTAAGAATAATTTTGGAACTAATGATAATCGGACCTATGTTCATATTACATTTGATGCTCAAAATGGCCTACAGAACTGATTCCTGAAGAACGGATCATTATTCGTGAATTATCCTGTATAGATTTTTGCGAAATTAAATTTTTGTTTTTGCAGCAAGGGATTGAACATGTTTCTAAATATAATTTTGGTTGCTGAATTGAAATCTGCTTACTATTTTTTTCTTCGTATCACGTACGGTTTCTTTCGACACGTGAAAAATATATTTAATTCTTTTTAGCAATTTGTAATTTTTAAGTACAATTTAAATTGTACGGATATAGCAATTTAAAAAGAATCACGAAATTTCCGCTGTTCTGCAGTTGGTTCCCAAACAAAATATCATGTTCAAATATCAACAACGTGAGTTGGTTCCCCATGTTCAAATATCAACAACGTGAGTTGGCTCCCCATGTTCAAATATCATCAACGTGAGTTGGTTCCCCATGTTCAAATATCAACAACGTGAGTTGGTTCCCCATGTTCAAATATCATCAACGTGAGTTGGTTCCCCATGTTCAAATATCAACAACGTGCGTTGGTTCCCCATGTTCAAATATCCAAGGCTGTGATTTTGTAGCAAGCTGTGTGGGATATGGATGTTAATCGATCAAGTAGCAGATTAGTTGTTGTTGCCTATAACGCCACCTATAATCGATCATGACCCGTGACTCCATCTACGCTGTGTGCGACATGGATGTTAATCGATCTGTAGCAGAGTAGTTGTTATTAAGCTTAGAAGTAAAAGTAAATGTAGCCCTAAAATAATGCAACAAAAGGAAACTTTTGTGAAAGATTAAATGGAAAAGCTTTCTGATGGCAGTGTAAGTAGATATGCATTCCTGCGACACGTTTCAAATTTTTTACCTGTACAGAAATAAAATTGTGAAGTTATTCGACGCAGCGTGTCCGCCAAGCACAAAACATTTTTAACCTAACTACTACTGTAGACAGTAGTTGACAGTCCTAAGCCTGCATAAAATGGGAAGGGAAATGTTTTCTGTCTTGGTCTTGCGCGGGGACCAATGCAGTACACAGGAGAAATCAACCTGGAACCAACTCGAGTATAGCTCTGGGACGAACTGGGAACTAATTCACAGATTTGGGAACCAATTCCAGTACAGCCGAAATTTCAAATATACCTTACGAAAACTATATTAAAAACGAACGCTGAGTTTGAAAGTGTTTGTGATCCTGAAGACTGTACTGGAGTTGGTTCCCAAATCTGTTAGCCGATTCCCGGACATTTTCAAGGGTCACTCGAGTTGGTACTCATACTGCTGAAGGGTCAGTACAGGAGTTGTTTCCTAAGTAAACAACATTTTCCTTTTTCATTTTTCACACACAGAGGACTATCTACTTCTACTGTATCCCTCATCAGCATAATTTTAGAAGTCAGAACGTCAGAAACTATCGAAGTCGCACTTATGAAAGCACCCTTTTTCTGTAGGGATTTGACATGCTTTCTATTGATATCACTGAAACATAGCGTCATACTTCTGTTTGCCTGAGTTCGTGAACAATGTGTATGTCTGCTTTTCTTCAAGTTTCTTCAGAGAGTCGTTCGAAAAAAAATGTTCTTCACAAAAAGTGCCACAATTAAAAACAGGTTTTCCTAACGGAAAATCGACATATTATTTTCCACACTTTTATTCTTGCTGCATTTACTCACTTCAAATACTGTAATACAGACTCGAAACAAATTTCATGCTAAGAAGTTAAAATTTCTATTGCATGTTCTGGAAAGCAGAGTTAACAAATTTACAGAGATGTTTTTTTTAATAAAGTCAATATTTTCTAAATTAAAAACAAATTAAATATATTATCAAAACACCAAAGAAATTGTTTTTAAACTAACTTCCACGTCATTTATACATTCAGAATTCAAATTATGGCTTTGCTGTTAAATTCTATAAATGTCAAAGATGCTGTACTTTCTTTTCAGGCCTGTAAATTATATTTTGTGGGAGGTACATATTTTGAAAAATTAAAAATTAAGAAATATGTAATAATATAAAAGTATTAAATTGATATTAACGACGAAACTTTGAACATTAGTAGGCTACTAATAACAAGAGGTTGCTGTATAGTAAAAATTAACTCTATAGCTTAAAAATATGGAAAATTTAAATTTCATCCCTTAACTACTCTTTGGCACACCAATAGAATCACTGTTCTACACTACATCTTAGGTCAGGAGGACGCATTAAAGTAAAGTGAGGAAAAGACCACGTCTTAAATTATTTTATGCTCGACCATGCCGAAATGTAGTAATTATACACCTGGTAGCAGTCCTTTAATGCATGTCATTAAAGTACACCTACTCATTAAAGTACAGGTGTTCAGCCAATGACAACTCAGCTTACAGGTGTTCAGCCAATGACAAGTCAGCTTTGTACCGTTATAAAACCGCAAGTATCGATTATTCTCGGATATGCAATCGAAAGAGAATTAGCGAAAAGTCACGGAGCGGAGGCTGGAAATCCAATACTGTCGCAGAAGGTTATGTTCTGTTACTATAATAATTAGCGTTAATTGTAAATAATATTCAAATAAATTCAACTTGTCAGCTCGTTTTTCAATGTCGAAATTCAATAATCAAGGTTATATCAAGTTTAACGGGATTACATCAAGGTCAATGACATTATTGTTCCTCGGAAAAAATCGATACTTTCGCGTCTGCGTACATCTCACAATTGACGACCTAGAACAAGGTCACTTCCGATCTTGTCAGATACAAATAAAATGTATACATCTAAATAATTTCAAGTTAGAAATGTGATCGAGCATAAAAAGTCGTATGAAACTCGCCTATAATGGTAATTAAGAAGCTCGTATGAAAATTATGAAACTCGCTTGAGCTCGTTTCATAAACATCCATACTCGCTTCTTAATTACTATCATTGTAGGCTCGTTGCATAATGTACTATTAATAAGCACGCACTATAACGTTTTATATACTGTATATAACGTTGTATAACGTTTCTAACTCAAGGGAAAGCTCAATTATGAAAAAGAGTATAAGCCTACTTCTTTAAAACTGAAGTATTGGATTTGTAAAAATTATATTTTCATATAAAGAATCAAAGACAATTGAATGAGCGATGTCAAAAACTGACCAAATCAACTTTTTGTGTGAAATGAGTTATGGTCACTCAAACATTTTCTGGTATCACGTATATAAAGTGTAAAAGTGACAAAGTCAGCATTCTTACCATAAGAAACATAGGCTACTACACAAGTTTTGTCTGAAAGAAGGAAATGCCCACATCCGTAATATGCACATGGACATGGGAAGTTCTTGACTTGAGGCACTTTCAGTGCACTCGGGTTGGCAATAGTATTAATCAGCTGTTGACTTGGAGGGAAAACTGATAGCACACTGTGTTGTAACAGTGTTCTTATCTGGTGCTGAAAAAGTAAAGAAGTTTTTAATAATTAATTATTATCATGTAAAGTGACAGTCAAAATCAAAGGGAAGGAAACATGAATAAAATTCATGGAGAAGAAACAAGATCCCACAACGTAAAGCAAAGGGAAAAGAGCATACAAGTTGGACAGGAGAAACTGTTCCTTTCTTCCGGTAAAGAGAGAAAAAATGGAAGATATAAATAATAAAATATCTCTGACAGTGAACAAAGTTATTACACCATGTTCATTACAGACAATTCAACACCTGGGAATGATTTAGAGCAACCATGGGGAAAAATGGCTCCGAAGGGCCACTGCACTCAAAGCCGCTTTACCTCACTCCACCGACCCCCTCTTCCGACTGGTCCTTATCTAGACACGCTTCATTCAGTGGCGGGTATGGCTTCGACCTCTGGACGTCAGTTTCAGGAAGAGTGGCAGAAAGAATTGTTTGTTACTTACAAAAAGGAGAAAGTCTGTTGCTTAATATGTAGGTTTAAAATTGCGCATATAAAACGCTTCAATATTAAACGCCACTTTGATCGGAAGCATAAAGCGGACTTTGGTGATCTTACAAGTATTTATTTGCAATTTAAAAAGCTATTTTCGTAATATTTGTGAAAAGATACAAAACAAGATATGTTTATGGTATTTTCGGGGTTTAGTTACGTATTATTTTATTAAGTATCTGGAACTGAACTTATTTAAAACTTTGAGTGCATATTAGGCCTACTTGATGCGTTCTCTTTCCAAGAAAGATTTTCAGAAGTAACTGCATGGAAATGTGTCTGTTCAATAATCCATTTGTATTTGATTTACCCAGCATCAGAGCCACTATAGAGATGCAAAAGAGCACGCCACTAAAGTGTTTAGGAAAAAAATGGATTAACTACCAGAGAAGCAATTCCCTAATCTGCGCACATTTGCAATGCTTATGGTATGGATGTTTGTCTCAACTTAGCTGTTTTTCTTTCAAAATGAATATGACCAAAAGTATCTCCAGGTCTAGGATCACAGAGATGCATTTAGTTTCAGTATTACGCTTGAGTTGTTCTATTTTAGAGCCAAATATATCCTTTTTAGTTAATAACAAGAAATTTCGAGAGCAATCAACAACAAAAAAATGAAAACCAGCAGTATAGGCCTATAGTAGTATTTCGTTTCATTCGTATCTCATATATTTTGTTTAATATGTTTTAAAGTTAAATAACAGTGGAGCTTAGTTTTACTTTCTTTAGTATTTATAAAAAGAAACAATTGATTTTGTTGATCATTATATTGTGTTTAATATGTTTTCAAGTTAAATGACAATGGAGCTTAGTTACTTTATTGGTTTTAAAAAGAAACAATTTATTATGTTGAGCATTGTATCTTTTAATATATTGTGCAGTTAAATGACAATGGAGCTTTGCTTTTTTCTTTATTGTTTTTAAAAAAGAAATACTTTATTATGTCGATCACAAGGCAGTTCAAGAATTTTTCTTGCACATGATAAAGGAATGGTTATACAATTGAAAAATATATAATTTGCCTAATGACAGTAGGTGGCCGTCATAATTATTGCATTATACGTGTACTTCCTATAAACAAAATACTGTAAAGATTTTGATACAAGAACTAGGAGCGGAGAAATAACTGATGCGCAAGATGTATCGAATCCACCACTGCACTTGACTTAGAAAAACAATTGCGTTACCCCTCGCCTGTCAATCAAACGAATTTGGGGTGAGTAGGAACGTTCCCTCCCTACGTTGCTGATAGTCCCCATAGCTGATTTAGAGTAAGAATTTGATGAAGGAGAAAGGAAATAATACAACACTGGTAATCTACATTGATCCTGAATTTCACATTATAATGTCATCAATAATTGAAGGATTCAGAGTCATAGTGGGCCAAGCGCCATTTATTAAAAACGGAGAAAGAAGGGTTAAAGTTAAGTGAATACCATAGTTTGATGAAGATTGACATATCATTTAGTTTTAATGTGTATACTTTATATTACTTGCTATATGTTTCCATTGAATTAAGGTAATAACTTCATTTGAACCATTGTTTTCTACGGTTTTAGTAAATGGCGCTTGGCCCACTATGGTTCTACCCTTCAATTGTTTCATAATATATATAAATGTTGAACTTATGCATTTAGTGTAATTTGTAATGTATTGTGACACAATAAATGTAATGTTTGCACATGATATGTTCATTTTTTTCAACTCAAGTCAAGAATTGACCAATTCTTCACTTTTTAATTTCAGACTGCAGAAAATATATCAATATTATAGATTTTGAATATGTTTGATATGGAAAGTCCTCGGTCTCACTTCATTTCACCCCCGTTTGGTCTGATTACCTGTTGGGTTTTTTTTTCCGAGATTTTCCCCAACCATAAGGAAAATGCCAGGTAATCTTTTGCGAATCCTAGGGCCTCACCTCATTTCACTACATCTGGACAAAAAATTGTAAAATTACGTAAAAAATGTAAAAAAATAGTAAAAATTGTAATTGTAATCTTGTAAAATTTAGACTTCCTCCACATCTTAAAGCTTCATTGCTAATGTGAGATCTATGGAATATAATAAATGAAATGAAAAAAAAATCTAAATGCCATTAAGTATGTATTGTGTAATTTTCATGACTTTGAAAGCATTAGAGATTATATAAAACAGTTCTTTATGAATTCCCAAAACTCAGAATAAAATGACTGGTCACTTCTTGACTTCACTCATTCAATTTTATCTACATATGTTCAGCAATATTTTAGTAATTGCTATATACGTTTAATCTATAACAATACAATGTGTCTTATTTCCATTCAATACACTATCCATGAAACTTACACGCAAAATTCTCGTTGGTGTGAAAACACTCTGAGTAGAACAATCATATTTCATACATATTTCGTGCGTTGAAAGAAGTAAACACAGACAATGGTCTACAATAAAATTAAAAACAATTGTCACAATGTTTACCCGTTGCCATGCCAACTAACACACTTCTTACTATGAGAAAGTATTTTCTGTAAAATAGATATCTATGAGAAGCCACCAGTGATACATAAAACGCACACGTTTCTTCAATACACGTAAGTATTCACACATCAACTTCAACACTCCTGGATTAATTTTCACTTCCTCTGTGACTACGGTTTGGTGGTGACGAATGGAGAAGTTTCTGTTTCTAGAATCGTTGTGATAGGCCATATAAAATGTTCAATCACACAGTGAAAGCAACTCTACTGTGGCTGAGCGATCAGATCTGTTATACAAGCGGTGCGGGTTCGAATCCCATTCACACCTGTGATTTTTCATGTGAAAAATGTTACAGTTGGGGGTTTTCACAGGGTTTTGCTGTTTCCCTACGCTATAGTCGCGCTCAAACATCTTGACGTTTGCAGGTGTGTCTGCTTGCCGGCGATAGCCAATAGCGGCACTGCTGCGTTGCAACATATGGGCACGCAGAGTCGCCGCATACTCGCCGCTTAGAAAGTCTCAAAATCAAATAACAAGTGCGCTCCGAAAATTGGTATGTTGTAGGGACGCTGCATGTATATATGACGAATGTTTAAGATTTTCTGAACACTCAGGAACGAAAATCACATTTCTACCCCCAGTGGTTCCAATTTTATGGGTCAATACAGTAAAACCCTGATCGCGTGTAAATCGCGTATTAATCGGGACCGCGTATTAGGCGGGTATAGGCTACTAATTTTGACTTATATACAATATCTATTAGCATTTTTTTTATTCATGATTCATGAAAGGTATTACTCCATTATGTAATTACTGTACTGAAAGACAAAGACATTTACAATATGTACTGTACTTAATTCTTTCGAAAAAATGTCATTTATAGTTGTTTGCAGTGTGCGTGTTCTTCAATTCTTCATGTTTACCACACTTCACTTTCCTGCGCTTACATCCTCCCGACGTCGCAGCTGCAGTAATTCAGTTGCGATTTTTTATTGCCGTCCTTAATGTCGATGATGGGATTCCTAATGAATCAGAGAGTTGTGTCTGATTAAGAGTACTGTTTTCATATTACTTTTGGTAAGATTTACCATTTTTCCGACACATCGTTTAATAGCAGAATATTTGGTTAAGGAGTAAAAGACTTCAGTCCTGCACTTAAGTTGTTTTGCCTATCAAGTACTGAAGAAACTTACATAATATGTAATTTCAATCATACAATCAGCTGACAAAATGTGTTTTGTCTGTTGTCATTGGTAATTCATTAGTTATGAAAATTTATTACATTTGAAGAACAGAGCTTGAAAATGAAAAGTAATATGCTCGGTAATCGTGCTAAACTTGTAGCTGAAGTAAAAAGTATTGCAAAATGGAGCCAAGTTAAGCATCGAGAGAGAGGATTTTCTTGCTGTCACATTTGACTACATGAAAAATGTATGCTTGCCTAAACACCAGTTCAGGATATGTAGGCTACTACTATCACCAGCTTACCGTCCCAGCTTTCTCTGTGCACAACATGAAAACTAGTGAAATGTCCTTTTGTTGTACCATGAAGGACAGGGCAAGAAAAGTCTTAATGAGGTATGCAATTTTCTCCTGCACACTACTTCAATAACTGTGCTCCATCCAGTATAGTACGAACTGTGGTAGTTTTGCAGACAGTTGTCCGGGACAAAATAAGAACAACACACTAATCAAATTCTTAATGCCAATAAGTGCTCAGAAACATTTCTTTAACATCATACTTTTCTCCATCAGAGGTCTGTGCTCTTGTGATTAATAAATAAAATTGTTCAAAATAATATTGTTCAACAATTGCAATAAGGTTGTTTTATGATATTGGTACAAATATATTTAGTTAAACATGTTTATGTGTCAGTAACATAATAATTATGACGCAGAACAACTTAAGTCCTGAAGATAATTAAATTTTTTACGACCTGAAGAAGAGTACAAAAGTATGAATTTTTATACTAAAACTATTTCTCTTACATATAAGAAATTATATTGTAACAATTATATGGATCAGCGAGACCAAAAACAGTTTTCTTTAATTTTCTCAAAACTACTTTTAGGGACTTAAGTCGTTTTGCAAATTCACTATTCACATATAGTATGAGGCAAGATGAACTCTTGTCTGAATTATATCTCTCTTGGTATCTTATGGAATGAGTTCATAAATTTTATTACTAGCAACAGTTTACATAACAAAAAGAATTAGAGAAATTATCTGTTTCCTCAACGTTATAAATAACGCAAAATTCGTTTAGTTTTACTGGTATTTTAAAATCAATTAAACTGAAATTGCTTGATACAGAATCAGATCCAAATGAATCACTAACTTTTTAATTTTCAGACGACATGTCCTGTTTTCTCACATGGATTCTGACTGCATTCTTCATACAAGCAGCGTATTCTCATCGGAGGAATGGCCTTCTCACGGAGGTTCAGTATCAGATGGCGTTGTGTGTCAAGAGCATTGCGGTGCAGAACTTTCCACCTGGAAGAATGGTCATCTCTCTACAAGACACGGTTTCAAGTTCTCCCACACATGAAGTATCCTCATTGCTATTTCAAACTGACAACATTGCCATGGCTGATTTCGTGCTTAAAATTATAAATGAAGAAATGCGCTGGAACACGAAGCTGTTTATTCCTTCTGATGATCCTTCAAACGCAATGTTTCAATACATATTGAAATACAGCGACGAAATTCCGCAGTATCATATCGTTCTTGCATGGACTGATGATGATGAATCAGACATCATTGAGGTAATAGAAAATCAAGTAATAGCGATGATACAATCATCTTACACAAATCAGAGGGGTAGGTTTCTTTTTATATTGCCAGTGTATACCTCAGTACCTATCAAGGAATTGGTATTACAAATTTTTGAAAACATGTTAAATATGCTGAACATATTTGATATCGTTGTTGTAATTCCGACTCAAAACGTAGGTAACAAACAAGATGAGGACATACGAAATAGTGATTATCCGAACTTTGATGTTTACACTTGGTTTCCATTTCAGTCTACGATTGCATCAATTGAAAATGTTGTTCTTTTAAATCAGTGGATTGGCAGAAAGAAAGGCGGATTTATTGGCAACAGTGACTTGTTTCCCAACAAAATACCCATGACATTTGGAGGCAGGGAAATTAAAATTTCACCTATCCCTATCAAGCAAATGACTTCGGTAGCGGTCAGTTACAACGAAATAGATGGTGAGATTAGTTATAATATAATAGGGCCAGAATTTGATATATTACAAATAGTGTGTGAAAAACTAGATCTTCATATTCTTTACTTGCCCCCAAATCAAGATGCGGAAATGGACGTGCGGAACACGGAAGTATGCTTAGATCTGCTGCAGATGAATTCCGATATCGGATTAGGTTTTTTGTCTCATAATATTTTATTAGAATGTAATGTCGAATATACAATACCTACATTAACAACAGAAATAACGTTATTTGTAACTTGCCCAAGGCCTAATTCTCCACTTCAAAAAATTAGTGAAATATTTGATGTTGCTTCTTGGACTGCAATAATACTTGTTTTTGTTCTTTTCTCCTTCATTATGTTCTTATTAGCTAAGAACAGAAGGAAAGGTTTGTCCAGAGAATCGCCAGCCTACCAGAGTATCAGCAGCTCCTTATACAACGTGTGGGCCGTACACCTGGGTGTGTCCGTAACAGACATGCCTCGCACGACAATACTGCGAGCATTGTTCATTATGTGCGTGTGGTATGCTTATGCGATGGGGAACTTGTTCCAGATATACTTCACCAGTTTCCTGGTGGATCCGGGTCTAGAGAAGGCGGTGACTAACACAGAAGAGTACATTGATGCCAATCTAACATTGAGCCTACAAAGTGATTTGGATCATTTTCTCCAGAGGCTTACATATGATATACCAAATTTAAAATTCGAACGGTGTTATCCATTCGAAGAATGTATGAAAGGACTATTCATTGATAAGTACTACTCGACTGTGACGTATGATATATGGGTAGATTACTATGCTACGGTCAAGTATCCGAGGAGAAAAACTGAAATATGTTACCTGAGAGATCGACATATTACAGAACAGTATATATTCTTATTGACGGTAGGAAGTCCATATAGAGACTCGTTAAATCGAGTGATACGTCGTGCCATTGAGTCCGGAATAATGGAATATTTTATAAAAAGAATGAAAGAATCTTATAGATACATACGTATCCCTGACGCCGATTTGAGTGAGGAAGAATCCGATTATTTTGTTTTTGACTTGTCTCATATGAAATTTGCTTTCTCCGTACTGTTGTATGGATATGCAATTAGTTCTGTTGTTCTAGCGTGTGAAGTACTTTCTTGTAAGATATCTGCTATAATATCCAAGAAAACTCATTCAGTATCAAAGTGATACGACGAAGCTTGTAAAATAGTTTTTGTCAAATTATTGATATAAGTAAAACTCTGTACAAATTATGAAATTTATGTTACGTCAATAGCATAATGTACTAATACTATATTTGAAACTAAAAGATCAGACAACATATGCTTGATAGAACCTAAATGTACCACAACTGTAGCATATAATCACAGTAGCAACTTCGGTCCAAGGCTTTATAACATGATAACAGGTAAATTACCAAACATTCAATTTGCTAATGGTCCTTATTTTAAGAAATCAATTACAAAATATTGTTTAAGGAGGCAATATAAAGTTTCAATTACTGTAATGTCTGTGTTTTTCTTTTTTCTTTTTTGTTAATTAAATATCTGCTTTAAAATTTTGTGAAATGTCCCCTAAGCTCAAGTATGTACTCTCTGGGGATGCTTGAATGATTTTTATATGAAGAGTCCACTGCAAGAATGATGGATGTCACTTTCTTGTCGAAAATGAACCAAGACTGTCAATGGATAGCTTAAGACATATAGAATGTACATACAGAGTTATATGGCATTAAAACTGATAGTCATTGTCCAGTAATGATCGGAAAATCACAGTTAAGCTTTGAGCGTTAAGCATTTCAAACTCTCAATTGCTTCTCCTGCAAAATGGATTCCAAATGACATCCATCATTCTTGCAGTGGACTATTCATATATAAACAAACAATATGTCGATGGCTGAGAACCAGACTGTTCTAAGTCCAACTTTTTATAAGAAAGAAATCTATGTTTCATTGTGTTACAGTTCTTGTCTGCATGTATGAATCGAACAAAATTGTAAATATTCCTCTCAATAAGGTTGCTATGAAGCGATTCCAAATTGTTTCATGAAGCTTTGAATGTCAGGAGCTTAAAATAGCTCTCCTGAAAAAAATAATAAAATGGACTTGGAACAGTCTGGTTCTGAGCCATCGAAGTATCTTTATTCTAGCAATAAAATTATTATTATTATTATTATTATTATTATTCATTCTGAGTGTTGTCCCCAATAAGAGCAAGCCCAGCATTCTTCAATATTTCCTATTAAGTATCTTAATGTTGTCTATCATCGGATATTTTCTTCTGCCCGAACTTTTTTATCTGTTCACTAATCCCTTCATTGTATCCTTCAGTAGGCAGTTTCTTTTTAGGCAGTGGCCCAGCCAATTTATTTTTCTCTTCCTAATCAGGTTCAATATTATTCTTTCTTCGCCTACACTTTCTAGCATAGCTTCATGCCTTATTCTGTCTGGCCGTTTGACAAGCTCCATTCTTCTCCATATTCACAGTTCAAATGTTAATAGTCCTTCCTTTTTACTTCCCCGCAATGTCAATGTCTCTGTCCTATACAGTTGCACTCTCCACACAAAGCACTTCACTGGTTTCTTCCGTAGTTATTTTTCCAGGGATCGACAGAAGATGTTCCCTTTTCTACTGGGTGTTCAGTTCAAAATGTGTCATGACTCGCTGTATGCCGTCATGTGGCTAGTCGATGAGCCTAGAGAATTTAATCTTCCTACACTTCCGCAGAGGTGTTGCCTAGCACTACGGCGTTCATTCTGAAGAGTACTTACCGATACGTACGGTGACGCCGGTAGTGGCAGGAATGTGAACTGTTTCGAAACATGTACTGAGAGGAGTTTTTTTCTTACTGTCGAGATATGGGGAGAAGGTTATATTTTATTTTATTTTTTTTATTTTATTGGGTTATTTCACGACGTTTTATCAACATCTATATTATTTAGCGTCTTAATGAAATGAAGGTGATAATGCCGGTGAAATGAATCCGGGGTCCAGCACCGAAAGTTACCCAACATTTGCTCGTATTGGGTTGAGGGAAAACCCCGGAAAAACCTCAACCAGGTAACTTGCCCCGACAGGGATTCGAACCCGGGCCACCTGGTTTCGCGGCCAGACGCGCTGACCGTTACTCCACAGGCGTGGACAAGGTTATATTTGTTGACATTAATTTCGACTGTCAACATGGACACGGAGCATTTGATTTGTGTTGTGGAATGTTGCCGTACGCAACCGATGATAGCAAATACTCTACGTACGACTTGCCCGCGCAAAACACAGTTCGAAAGAGGTTATGGTAGCACACAGACCGTACAGGCCGGCATCTGTTGCTACGACGTTCAAGTTATACCGTACACGTTCTCAAGTTCGGATTGAACGCCTTGATTAATAGGCAACTTCTCTGACATAAAAACTGAAACTCGCTTCAAATCGCTGACTCATCAACAGTGATGTCATGACACACTTTGAAATGAACACCCAGTATTAAAAGCTTTCTTTACTATAGCTATCCTTCTTTTGACTTTCTGACAGCAGCTCATGTTACAACCAAAGCTCGGAACTTGGGGACTTGTGTCTTTGAACGTGGCTAAGCGACCGGACTTCAATGTCAACAAACTCCCGCTTCCAGCACAGAGGTACTGTCAGGTCTGCTATAAAGGTGGTTCCTGGCCGGAGCAACATATTGATAATATTATGGTAGCTTGAAACACGTAATTTTAATACATGCAGACAAGAACATGCAAAATATATCAAATATACAGTTCTGCTCTGTACATTTTATTACAGTATATGACTACATGGATTCGAAGATTTTCGAACCCATAACTTCTTCGTCTGTTAGTTAAACATGATTTGAAACGAAAGAAACTTATTTCTACGCCACATGAAGTGACGGGAGCAAACTTAAAATACTGAATGTTTTCACTGTCACCGTTTCGTGTTCGATTTTCAGCAGTTGCTAGCTGATCTCGTATCTGAGAAAGATAAGTATTCAAAATTTTTCTCGAAAATAATTTTCAATTTCTATGTCACTACTAGGAAAGGTTCCACTACGACTTGATCCATGGCTATGGACAAATTTTCCACCGATTTAAGAGACTGCAATGTCTTTCAATGAATGCCCGTTTTCAGCTCTAGTTTATGTGTGTGGCACAACTTACAAAATATAAACCCTGCATTCGAAGAAAATAATGTATCTCCTCAGAATTCCTCCACGAAATTCTGTACCTAAAATTTAAGAAATATATTTTCAAACTTCTATAATACCCATTCGAATACCACGTATTTTCTCATTACTCTAACAGACCATTTACCTGTAATTCTCTGAATGTCATTTGCTTCGACATGACACAATTTATTCGTTCGTCTTCTTGCCATTCGATGTGACCACGTTCTTAGTACACACGACTGTCCCTGAGCACTTGCAGGGTGAGTTTTGTATACGTTGTACCTGTAACCTTACTCATGCACACGACACGCAAGTCCCCAAGTTCCGAGCTTTGGTTACAATACATCCCATATTGGCCACTTGTTCCATTGCTTCATTTCGAATATGTAAATGTACTTTCTTTAACTACTTTCCGATAACCATGGTCTTCTTCCTCTTTGGATTTATCTTCATTCCATACTGCTCACAGCTGTCATTTAGCTCCAGTAGCATGTCCCTCAGTACTGTCTCCTCTTCTGCTTATGTGTCTGTTTTAATTTTGAATTTTACTTAGCAGACGACCCCAATCTGGCCTTCTGATATAATCTTGTCTCTCTAAAAACGTTTTAGGATATCCTGAGCGGTATTTCTAGGTATATTCATTGCATTTTCTATGTAACGTACACTGCTTCCATCATCATTTAGAGGAACTGTTCGAGTAACATCTTCGGGTTGCATTCTTTAAAACAGTAAAGTGCGACTACCCTCTTACAATCAGAACACTCATAACACGTAAAAGTTCAATAACAAAGAACAAAATGATCCAGATAAAATCTGTAATAAGTGAAAGACTTTCCACACATTATCGTATCTCATTATAATGGCTTGTTTACGCGTGTCCATGGTTTCTAAAATGTTCAACAATAACCAGAAATCTCGATGCTTTCCATGATATTTTATCAGGAGAAAAATGATTAGGCATTACCATAAAATAGGTGTCCAGTTTCTTTTTGTTCCTCAGTACATATTTTTCTTTTAAAGTTAATAAGCGTTGCAACACACTAAATCTTACAGAAAAATTATCATTACTGTTGTAATAAATGAAGATAAACATTTTGCGAATTTCACATTCATTCAGTTACTTTTCAATTTATAACTCATATTCTTCATCTTATTAATAAAAATAACTAAAAAAATGAAGTCTCTTACTGTATACTTGAATAATGACGTATGAAGTTATAAAATGTTAGTGATTTTAATTGGCTCTAGGCATATATTTGCGAACTTCCATTCAGAATGGTCTAAAACTAATTGCTTCTGTGGAAATTCACCTCCCAAAGCAAAGGAGAGGCCTAAGTACTAGAGAGCTATAGAATAGAGCTTACAATCGGTTTTCATTCGACCGGTCAGAGAACTTCCGTCAAGGTAGAGTATCCGACCGAATGTCCGAATTTCAACCGGTTACACCTAATGTTTTGCAGGCTAGACAGAACAGTTGACAATTTCTGAGTACTCAAGCGGAGTAACAATTGAAGGAAATATTACTTACTTGCTTACAAATGGCTTTTAAGGAACCCGGGGGTTCATTGCCGCCCTCACACAAGCCGCCATCGGTTCCTATCCTGTGCAACATTAATCCAGTCTCTATTATCATATCCCACCTCCCTGAAATTCATTTTAATATTATCCTCCCATCTACGTCTCGGCCTCCCAAAGGTCTTTTTACCTCCGACCTCCCAACTAACACTCTATATGCATTTCTGGATTCTCCCATACATGCTACATGCCCTGCCCATCTCAAACGTCTGGATTTAATGTTCCTAATTATGTCAGGTGAAGAATACAACGCATGAAGTTCTGCGTTGTGTAACTTTCTCCATTCTCCTGTAACTTCATCCCTCTTAGCCACAAATATTTTCCTAAGAATCTTATTCTCAAACACCCTTAATCTCTGTTCCTCTCTCAAAGTGAAAGTGCAAGTTTCACAGAAAGAAATATATCATGTGTAATTAAAAAAAATAACTATTTTTTTTAATATAGGTCCACAATTGATTAGGCCTACATACTTTATTACACTTATCTTCATATCATAAGATGTACAAATGGACACCGGTAACAACAAAGGAAATAAATGTAATGCATAATATGAAATCTAGTGTGTAAAGAAATGCGAGAATACAATAAATTACAATTAGCCTATTTTCCAAATAGGAAAGAAAATAGGCTAACTACATACATTCTATTGCAACATTTACACTTTAATCTCAAAATGCGTACCTCTAAAACAGTAGTTGTTAATTACTTTTACTTGTAATCACTTTAAGCAGATACATTATTTCTTTAATAAATCGTTTTAATCAAGATATGTTTTGCTCTTGATGATACCAACTGTAACATCCGAATGAATGAATGTATGAATGAATGAATAATCAATCAA
Source organism: Periplaneta americana (assembly GCF_040183065.1). NCBI lineage: Eukaryota > Metazoa > Arthropoda > Insecta > Blattodea > Blattidae > Periplaneta > Periplaneta americana. The sequence goes on along the minus strand of NC_091124.1, from coordinate 30,822,176 downwards.
TCAATCAACTAATGAATGAATGAATGAATGAACCAATCAGTTAATGACTGAATTAGTCAATGAATCATTCAATGAATTCATGGATGAATGAATCAATGAGTCGATGGATTAATGGATGGATAGACGGATGGATGGATGAATCTATGGATGACTGTAGTGAGAGAAGAAAAATGATCAATTAAATAGTAGACCTACACGATGATAATCGCGTCCTTGCAAGGGCTCTTGGCGCTCCTGCATGGCTCAATGTAGTCTGCCTTTGCCGTCCACCCACAAGGAGAGAGAAACAACTCGAATATTCGTTAAACCGAACTTGAGATGCTCCGCGAGACGCAAGAGCTTTGCATAATGACTACAGCGCCAGGCGTTCAATAAAAATATATAATTTCTATTTTTCATAACCGGTTGTGCACGACTGTAATAAGTAGGCCTACAACTGTTACCTGTTAATCAGTCAAGGAAGTAACGAATACACTATCTGCCAAGTATTCAGCGTCATTAGGAATTGCAGTAGAACTGAAGGTAGGTAACTGGTGAATATACGATATACACTACCGGTCAAAAATTTTCGATCACCTATCACAACTATGGATTTGTGGTTCAAACAGGGATTTTGTTTTGAATATTCTATCATATAATAATGCTAGAGGGAGAAAATACTTATTTTGTTGGTGTATTTAGTTTTTCCGATGTGTTTGTACATTGAAATACAGTATATAGTTGTTTTCATAGTTGATCGAAAACGTGTGACCGGTAGTGTAACAGTTCCTACTTAAAAACAATAACCTATCTTCTTCCGTTCGAATTGTAGCTCTTGCATTGTTTCGAAATAGCACCAGCATCTGTGTCCTCTACAACAACGAGGAAGAAGAGATGGACAGACATCTCAAACAATGCCCAGCACTGCTCTGTGTATGACAAGAGACTGATAGATTTGGAAAGCTGGGACAAACATTTGTATGTATTTATTCACACTGCAAATGGGAAGGCCTATATTCCCGGTGACAGTGGTAACTAATTACACTAAAAATGACAATAATAAACACAATTAACAAAAAAATACAATTAATAATAATAATAATAATAATAATAATAATAATAATAATAATAGGGAGCATCCTAAATTAAATGAAGCACGATCACTTAAAATAGCATTTAAAGTAAATTTAATTTGTATCTTATCCCTAAGTTCGAACTAAACCCACGAGTATGATATGCAAAGCTCGGAACTTGAGGACTTGTGTGTCGTGTGCATGAGTAAGGTTACAGGTACAACGTATACAAAACTCACCCTGCAAGTGCTCAGGGACAGTCGTGTGTACTAAGAACGTGGTCACATCGAATGGCAAGAAGACGAACGAATAAACTGTGTCATGTCGAAGCAAATGACATTCAGAGAATTACAGGTAAACGGTCTGTTAGAGTAATGAGAAAATACGTGGTATTCGAATGGGTATTATAGAAGTTTGAAAATATATTTCTTAAATTTTAGGTACAGAATTTCGTGGAGGAATTCTGAGGAGATACATTATTTTCTTCGAATGAAGAGTTTATATTTTGTAAGTTGTGCCACACATAAACTAGAGCTGGAAACGGGCATTCATTGAAAGACATTGCAGTCTCTTAAATCGGTGGAAAATTTGTCCATAGCCATGGATCAAGTCGTAGTGGAACCTTCCCTAGTAGTGACATAGAAATTGAAAATTATTTTCGAGAAAAATTTAGAATACTTATCTTTCTCAGATACGAGATCAGCTAGCAACTGCTGAAAATCGAACACGAAACAGTGACAGTGAAAACATTCAGTATTTAAAGTTTGCTCCCGTCACTTCATGTGGCGTAGAAATAAGTTTCTTTCGTTTCAAATCATGTTTAACTAACAGACGAAGAAGTTATGGGTTCGAAAATCTTCGAATCCATGTAGTCATATACTGTAATAAAATGTACAGAGCAGAACTGTAAATTTGATATATTTTGCATGTATATATATATATATATATATTCTTTAAAATTACGTGTTTCAAGCTACCATAATATTATGAATATGTTGCTCCGGCCAGGAACCACCTTTATAGCAGACCTGACAGTACCTCTGTGCTGGAAGCGGGAGTTTGTTGACATTGAAGTCCGGTCGCTTAGCCACGTTCAAAGACACAAGTCCCCAAGTTCCGAGCTTTGATGATATGTTGATACCTGCACAAGTATCTTTCAGCACTACACTCATTTCGCTGACAACTCACTCACTGCACTGGAACTACGACACATTTCACTGATTCTATCCTGATTTCACTAACACTTCAAAAAAATTTCACTGTTCAAATACTTTGCACTGCCACTATAAACTATGAAGCTTCACTGACAGAAACACACTTCACTTACACAACACACTTCACTGACACAACACACTTCTTCACTGATACAACACTTCAAATAAGAAAATATCAATTACACCCTTTAAATAGTGTGTATAATATACTACCGTTTATTAGTAAAGTCCTTAAGCCTATTTTTAAATACATTTTTGGTTGTTGGTAAAGCCTTTAGTAAGTCTGCAGGTAAAGCATTCCAGTCCCTGACAGTACGATTGAGAAAAGAAAACTTGGTCGCTTTGGAAAATAATTGTAGGCCTATTCAATGTTCCTGCGATTAAAATGAGCGAATGAAGAAACGAATGAATGAATGAATGAATGAATCAATCAATCAATTAATCAGTCAGTAATAGCCTAAATACATAAATAAATAAATAAACAAAATAAAATTAATAAACAAACAAATATATAAGTAAGAAAATAAATGAGTAATAAATACATATTTTCGTATCGAGAGTTTAATTAAATTCTAAATAATTTCAATAACTTTTGTAATCAATATGCGTTTGCGATATAATCTTATAACGTGTAACTTAATTTCTTTTACCTCAATATTAATAATGCATAGGTATAGTACGTGGATATATTCGATTGCTCAAGAAGCACTGTGCGAGGTACAATTACATCGCATGAATAATTTAGTGATTTGGTCGAGAAATGAACATGGACTGTGGCCTAGGCGAGAAATTGATCACCGCAACATTTAAGGCTGGTTCACAATAAACCGGGAACGGAAACGACAACCAGAACGGAAATATTGTTAAAATAAATGTATTTAGATGTAAGCATTCACAATTAATTATTGTGAATGCTCACATTTAAATGCATTTATTTTAACATTATTTCCGTTCTCGTTTTTGTTGTCGTTTCCGTTCCCGGTTTATTGTGAACCAGCCTTTACTTGTTGCGATGCCAAATTCTCGTCCCGTTTCTCATTATGACAATGATAAGTGCAAAGCATCGATGCGGGACCACAAGTGAATGACTCTTTCTTCATGATACGCCTACGTGAGTGTGCACACAAATCTTAATATGAATAGAGTTATTTCTACTTTCCCGTGACAGTGGTCGTGAAGTTTTCGATCTATAAATCGTTGGGCATAATTCTGCTGGAAGGTAAGTAATGTGTACTTGCCTTTACCAAGTGTTCGAAGAGATCTTGAAAGGTCGCAGTGCTGGGTCGTAGGGTAATATCCATAGACTTTCAAGCTTCAAATGGCTGTCATTACTGAATTTCTCTGAACAAATAATTTCTTAAAAAAAAACAATTTTTCATTTTTCATAAATCAACAATTCACTAGTACCAATAGAATATCATGTAAACATGAGGGACAGTTAAGTAGTAACACTCAGAACTCCGAGCCATGAGAAAATAAAATCCGTTTCGTACGTGATCTTCATGTTGGATCGATTTAATTATCATGATAACCAGCGTTACATGTGTGACATAAATAAATAATACTGGATAAATGTAAATCCTTGCTTACAGAATCACTATCTGCTGAAAGTGCTGGATTTCTTCAGATAAAATACACTACATAGAATAGAATTAAAATTTCGTGGTGGGGCACTACGACCTTTCACGATCTATTGCGCTAATCCTCAAGCTAGACACATTCCCAAACCCAAACCGGCTGACTACACTGAGGTTCGCTGCGTACTCAGTTTTCGGTCAAACAACCCCACTCATTCCTAAGCCAGCCGGCGTTCAGGGAATGCTATGTAATGTTGACGAAATGGAGAAATGGTGATGGAACGATGTATACAGGATTAGTTAGAAGTCCCGCACCAACTAAATAACTTTTGAAGCACTTCTGAAGCATACGGTTCAGTTACATGAAACTTGGTATGTGAGGATAACCATATACTAAGAACTCAATAATAGTATTACCGAGTATTTTCTACTTCCGGTAAACCGGAAGTAACTCCAACTCTCTTATTTTAAATGGAACACCCAATATATATATATATATTTTTTTTTTATTTTTTAATAGCGCTCATTAACAGCTTTTCAAAAAGTACCCACACTCGATACTTCTTTACAAATTCAGTGTTGCTAAGTCAAGAAAAAAGTGTATCGAATATTAAAATAATAAACGTACCACCTAAATAACTTTTGAAGCATACGGTTCAGTGATATGAAACTTGGTATGTAAGGATAACCATATGCTAAGAATTCAATAATGGTATTACTGAGTTTTTTCTACTTCCGGTTTAACCGGAAGTAACTCCAACTCTCTTATTTTAAATGGAACACCCAATATATATTATATATATATATATATATATATATATATATATATATATATATATAAGCTCATTAAGAGCGTTTCAAAAAGTTCCCACACTCGATACTTCTGTACAAATTCAGTGTTGCTAAATAAAAATGGAAGTGGTGCAAGATATTCCTAAAGCCTGGTTAAATCATTCCTTAAATCAGGGCCGGGCATGAGAGCGGCTCAGTCTAGTCAGCCAGAGCTGCTCTCGCTCCGCAAGGCACTTCAATTCCAAGCCAGAGCAGAACGCTCACGCAGTGGCGGACTCGCATTACAGCTACCTTCCCTGCATTAATATAACAAGAGCCACGGTTGTTCTAGTCATTCAGTCTGTCAGTATATAATAGTTTATAAGGATATTACATCAATCCATTGTACAGTACAGAATTTATAACACTCTTATTAATTTAATGAAATAAACTTCGCTCTATGCACTCACAAATCATTAGGCTTATTTACATAACCCATAGGCACATACTGCAATCTCCTCACCACGGTTCTACGAGACAGGCGTATGGCTTCCACTTCCCCTACTTGCTGTGGACAGAGTTCATCTGCCAATATAATTAAACATCGCTTGATGAATTCACCTTCGTTGAATGTTTTCAATTCCTTTGCAATTTCGTGGCGAATTTTGTAGCTAATTCTCATAGCCGATTCACTAAGTGCATTATTGTCATCCTGTTAATGCATAATATATAATGTAATATATGGTATGATATGATGTGATATGATATGATATATGATAGATATGACACTGGAAAAGATTCAGACACTGGAAAATATTCAAAAACGGGCTCTCAAGTGTTGTCGGAAAAATTCACCATTAAAATGGGACACACTTAAGGACAGGAGAACGCGAATTCGATTATGCGCACTGTTCAAAACATACAGAGGTGAGCCTGCCTGGAGAGAAATAAAAAATAGGTTGCAACCGCCAAATTACTCTTCAAGGAACGACCACTTATATAAATTGAGGGAAAGAAGACGAGGACGGGCACTGGCACGTTTTCTTTTCTCAATCGTACTATCAGGGACTGGAATGCTTTACCTACAGACTTACTAAAGGCTTTACCAACAACCAAAAATGTATTTAAAAATAGGCTTAAGGACATTACTAATATACGGTAATTATACACAGTATGTAAAGGATGTAAATGATATTTTGTTATTGAATTGTTGTATCAGTGAAGAATTATGTTGTGTCAGTGAAGTGTGTTGTGTCAGTGAAACGTGTTCCTGTCAGGGAAGCTTTATAGATTATAGTGGCAGTGCAAAGTATTTGAACAGTGAAATGTTTTTGAAGTGTTAGTGAAATCAGGATAGAATCAGTGAAATGTGTCGTAGTTCCAGTGCAGTGAGTGAGTTGACAGCGAAATGAGTGTAATGTGGAAAGGTACTTGTGCAGATATGAACATAACATACTCGTGGGTTTTAGTTCGAACTTAGATTTAAGGTACAAATTAGATTTATTTTAAATGTTGTTTTGAGTGATCGTGCTTCATTTAATTTAGGATATTCCCTATTATTACTATTATTATTATTATTATTATTATTATAAATTATTGTTAGTATTAATGATTTGTATTAATTATTGGTATTATTATTAACTGTATTTTTAATTAATAAATTTATTAATGTCATTATTGAGTGTAATTAGTTACCACTGCAACCGGGTATATACCCATTGCAGTGTGAATAAATACATACATGCATAGATACATGATATGATATGATATGATATGATATGTGATATATGATATGATATATATTATATATGATATGATAGGATATGATACGATACGATACGATACGATACGATACGATATGATACGACCATAAATTAATACAACTTAAAAAAATGTTCCCCAGGTACATTATATTAGAGTATCAATTCGATATTTATATTGCATCATAAGTTATTATAGTACATTTAGTAATATATAATTTTAAATTATACAAATATTATGATATATCATAGTATAGTATATTACAGTTCATGATATGTCATATATCATATTATATATCATGACTGTAATATACTATACTATAATATATCATAATACTTGTATAATTTAAAATTATATAGTCTATTACTAAGTGTATAATAACTTATAATGCAATGCAAATATCAAATAGATACTCTAATATAATGTACCTGAGAAACATTTTCTTTAAGTTGTATTCATTTATGGCGTTCATTACCAACATATTTGTCATATTCAGTAGCATGTTGTAAAGAATAATGTTGTTGCATAATGAACTTCTTAATCAGTTGGAGTATTTTATGCCAAATTAAACACTTTGCTAATCCACTGCTCTCTACCAAAAAGAACTCCTCCTCCCATGATACATTAAAAGCATTGGGAGTAGCGGGCCGCTTTAGTGTATGAGAAGAGTTCGTCATCATACTGCAGAGTCACCACTGCACCGACACTGAATGACGTACAGTATGCTTACGTCACAGCGCTCGCAAGACCAGCTCTTTAAAGCACACAGCGCTCATTTCTCAGAATGCCTTAAATGGTTTCTATGATCGAGTGACACATTTTAAAGCAGCTGAGGGCTACCAATTTGAACACATAATTCAGAAGGTGAGCTCGATTTGTTTTGTTTTTTGTTAAGGAAGGAGTATTTTATTATTTTAATATTCAATTCACTTTTCTGTTTTCTTGACCTAGCAACGCTGAATTTGTACAGAAGTATCGAGTATGGGTACTTTTTGAAAAGCTCTTAATGTGCACTATTCAAAAATAAAAATATATATTGGGTATTCCATTTAAAACAAGAGAGTTAGAGTTATTTCCGGTTAAACCGGAAGTAGAAAAAACTTGGTAATACCATTATTGAGTTCTTAGTATATGGTTATCCTCACATACCAAGTTTCATGTCACTGAACCGTATGCTTCAAAAGTTATTTAGGTGGTGCGGGACTTTTAACTAACCCTGTATAATTATCTAGTATAGGGAAACGGGAGAACCTTCGAGAAAAACACCAATTGCGATCTTGTCCGCTACAAGTGTCACTATGGATCTATTAATGAAAAATTCCAGGCCTAACCGAGACTCGAACCCGGACCGCCTGCGTGACAGGTTGAACGTCTGACCACTCAGCCAACGCAGGACATTATAAAATACATTCACACTGTAGTATATTAAAACATAATTATTTCTTCCCATTTCGTTACATTATATTATACTAGTGGCTTGTGCAGCAAATGCTGTAAACTAAGTTCATTATACGTTCAAATAAACATTTTTCAGATTTATTTTCAACGAAGAATACCAGACATTCGGAAAGTTATTTGCTTCCATAACAATGAAAGATACTCTCTCTCGAGCCAATACTGAAGAGAACCACGCATATAAATATCTATACCACACCGCCATTAAATATATGAAAAAGACCCAACCCCACTTGATTATTAATTACAAAAATATTTGATTTTTAATAATATTATTATCTTACGTAAGTTTTATAGCTTTCTGTAAATACACTATATATATATATATATATATATATATATATATATATTATATAGCCGCCACTCAGTAAAATATAGAAATCAAAATCTAATTTAAGTTATTCTCTACATCTACTTATATAACCCCAAAACGTTTCACTTTCATATCATCAATATAGCATTAATATGTATAATTAATGAAAAATAGTCACATCATGGCATTAACTACAATAATACTGTATTTCATTTCTAATGGTAATAATGTCATCAAACCACCTCAAGTTTTGTAGTTTTTATTATCCAATACACAGCTGTACCCAGAAAATTACACACCACAGAATCGAACCTATAAATTATTTTTAGTAAGTTAATTTTTTAATAACCAATTTAATTCGAGCTCTAAATATGTCAGCATTCTTGCAGATCATGGCTTTCGTGTAATATTGTTTACTGTAGTATGTGTTTTGTTTTATTCTGAAATTCAACACGGCCGACTTGATGCTCGCTTCGCTTCTCCCTTACAAAAAAAAAAAGCGAAGAGAATATCAAGTCGGCCGTGAATGCTGTTAGCTAGTTCTCAAAACTGACGACAGATGGATTTTTGAAAATAGGAAAATTATGTTTAAAAATTGACATTCAACTGAAAACTACTATTTTTCCAAAAAACTTTGAGTTCCAAGCTTGAAAATGAGGGGTCATTTATTAAAATCCGTCCAGCCGTTTCCCCGTAATTTCCATTACCAGTTCAAATTATATATATAGATATAGATAATACATGCATGCATGCATACATACATACATACATACATACATACATACATACATACATACATACACAGAGTGAACAATAAGTATGGAATATTGTTAATAACTTCTAAAATTTTAATTTTGCAAAAAAAAGTTTTATACAAAAAGTGTTAGAGATAAAGTATACAATACTATGTTAGTGTTCGGAAACAGTTAGTTATTCAGATATACAGAATGTGACAGTAATAATGTATTTTATTTTGAAAAGTGCGCGCTGATGTTCTGAGAAATTTATAACAGGAAAATAAGAACAAAAATGACACGTGTGTCCCATATCTTAAATGAAAACAGTTTTCGGACAGCTACATTCTCGCCTGGAACACTGAATATCAATTATCCTTCTAAGGCAGAAGAATTTGTAAAATCTTACATAAAGGGTGTTACTGAAATACTTTGACCAGAAAAAAAAATGGACGCTTTGAAGAACATAAAATTGTCTCCGAACACAATTAAGAAAACAGGTAAGATTACAAAATTAATTTAAACTCTAAAAAAAAAAAATCATTTTTCAAAAATCGTAATTATTGCAGCCTTCTATAAGATATTTTTATGTCGACTGTGTTATGCTCAACGTGTCCAACTGTGAAATCGCTGATTTCCGAAGAAGACTATGTGATTTTTTAATTTATGGTTTACGTATTGTAAAAATATTTTACTAACGAAAATTTAATTAAATGCTATAATTTCAATAATTTTTTGTCATGAATATGCGTCTTCAAACAGCTTTTATAATCTTATAACGCATATCATAATTCTTTTTATTTCAAAATCAATAATATGTACACGCCTATATTTGATCGCCCAAAACCCATTCCTCGGAGAACATTTACATCCCATGAATAATTGAATGAACTCAACCAGAAATGAACATGGGCAGTGGCATACGCAGAAAATTGATTATCGCGATATTTACGCGTTGCTATGCCAACTGCCAGTCACTTTCCTCATTATAAAATACGCTATTTGCAATATAGGTATCGCTGAGACGCTACTTGTGATGTACTGCTATCTCAAAATACGTAAGTAGCCTACACACGCATAAGTTTCAATACGGATAGAGTTACTTAGACATATTCCTCAAAATACGTAAGTAGCCTACACACGCATAAGTTTCAATACGGATAGAGTTACTTAGACATATTCCTCAAAATACGTAAGTAGCCTACACACGCATAAGTTTCAATATGGATAGAGTTACTTAGACATATTCCACAAAATACGTAAGTAGCCTACACACGCATAAGTTTCAATACGGATAGAGTTACTTAGACATATTCCTCAAAATACGTAAGTAGCCTACACACGCATAAGTTTCAATATGGATAGAGTTACTTAGACATATTCCTCAAAATACGTAAGTAGCCTACACTCGCATAAGTTTCAATATGGATAGAGTTACTTAGACATATTCCTCAAAATACGTAAGTAGCCTACACACGCATAAGTTTCAATACGGATGGAGTTACTTAGACATATTCCTCAAAATACGTAAGTAGCCTACACACGCATAAGTTTCAATATGGATAGAGTTACTTAGACATATTCCTCAAAATAAGTAAGTAGCCTACACACGCATAAGTTTCAATACGGATAGAGTTACTTAGACATATTCCTCAAAATACGTAAGTAGCCTACACACGCATAAGTTTCAATACGGATAGAGTTACTTAGACATATTCCTCAAAATACGTAAGTAGCCTACACATGCATGTTTCAATACGGATAGAGTTACTTAGACATATTCCTCAAAATACGTAAGTAGCCTACACACGCATAAGTTTCAATACGGACAGAGTTACTTAGACATATTCCTCAAAATACGTAAGTAGTCTACACACGCATAAGTTTCAATACGGATAGAGTTACTTAGACATATTCCTCAAAATACGTAAGTAGCCTACACACGCATAAGTTTCAATACGGATAGAGTTACTTAGACATATTCCTCAAAATACGTAAGTAGCCTACACATGCATAAGTTTCAATACGGATAGAGTTACTTAGACATATTCCTCAAAATACGTAAGTAGCCTACACACGCATAAGTTTCAATACGGACAGAGTTACTTAGACATATTTCCACTTATTTATGACCATGGTCAAGGTCGTAGGGTGATGATCTGATGAATCTAGAAGATTGTATTCTAGACTCGTGGGGTATCATAGGCTGAATCACACAGTCAAAGAAAAACCTAACCTTGTAATCGATTCCATGCAAGATTCTACCGGAAGGTAATGGGAACTTTATTTTACTTTGTGTTCCCAATACGGCCGTTACTGAAATTAATACAGCCAAAATAGGTCTATTGCAATGTAGAAGTAAGTGTTTTTCTCTAAATTGCACATTGATCGGAAAACATATGAGGCGTCTAGAATCAAAACCCTCCAAGTCCATAAAACAAAATTTGTGGGAAAATGGAAAAAACTGTTTCCATATAATAAACATTCTTGAGATATAAACAATGCTTTTATCAAGTATTTTATTATCATTAGATACGTTCAAACAAATTACAGGATTGCCCCTTCATTGAAACTAACAAATTCGTGAGGTTAAATTAGCACCTAACTGATTTTGAAACTGAAAAGTGTATTTGGAGGCTTTTGAAAGTAAGAGAATTAGTTCTAAGCATAAAAATGTGTCAAAAAGGAAAACATTTTAACTTAAACCTTACAAATTATGTAGGCAATGAAACCCAGACATGAAGTATGATTATGCACATGCTTTAAACATAACAGCAGTATAAATTTGAATATATGTTGCACTTTTTAAGTTCATACAAATTTTACACAATATTGTCAAATTCCTCTTCCTCCAGATTAACAGTTCTTCTTCTTCGTCTTCTTATTCTTCACGTTCAATTCTATTTTTTTTTCTTGTTACTACCTTTGCAACAACGGTGTCAGTTCTATAGTTAAACTCATCTTGCACTGTTATCTGTTCTTTCAATGCAGATCGTCTTAAAATGAATCTTTTACAGGGACTGAACTTAAAATAGCAGGAGATCTTAAAATTATGTCTGGAACGGAATGGAACTTCTTTATGTCCAACAAACTTAAACTGTTGCATTTCCATTTACTGCCAACAGCATTATTACAAGCTGGTATAGCAGAAGGGCACAAGAGGAGTACCGAAAAAATTATGTAATTAATTATTAATTGGTAAGAACATTTTTGTAACTCACTACTCACTCTATCCACCATTTCACTGAATATTATTAGAGTAGAAATTAAACTTAACAAGGTTTAACAAGAGCTTAACCACACATATAATAAATCAACATCGCACAGCTGAGGAATGCTGGGTAAAGCAGTCCCACAACCTGATTGGCAGAAAAGGACTTGGAGGTTTTTGAAACTAACAATGGCCGAAATTCAGTTGGATCTAGCGGATATTGAAACTAACCCTAACTTTTGTCCAGCATTTTCAGAGGAATCCAGCAGAAATTGCAGAAAAATAATGCCAGCATCGGATTGACCATGTGAAGATACACAGAAAAATAACTTTAACTCATTTTTTTCCTTCGATGGACTTGGCGGGTTTTGATTCTAGACGCCTCATATACGTCTTCAGAGTTTCCTTTACAGTCAATATTTCGTCAGCATCTTTATGGCGTACATTCAATTTAAATTATACTTGGTTCTATTTTTTTTCTTATGTCTTAATCACTTCTGTCTGAAACCAGTTCATATAATTTTTCATTTTAAATTTATTGTGAGCTATTCTGTGTCGCAGGGCAAACCCAAAATATTGGGTCAGACAAAAAAAAAAAAAAACAAAAAGCAGTTTTCATTGTACGTATGTAACCCTATTGATGCAGAAGTGAAAGATGTTTCAAATTTCCATTCTATACTCTTGCACATTATAAAAAATAATTGCATGTTAATAATTGAAGGGTTTTTTGAAGAAAGAACCATAGTCCAAAAAATGCAAAATTTAGATATTTAGCATATGGTGAGTGTATTGTAGCGGACATCTACTGAATTAGTTGTTAGTGAAAAAAACCATAGATCTATGTTATAGAAGTGGAAATTTTCAGTGGTTTTCATAAAACAACCATTGTCCAATTTTTTTTTTGTAAAAAGTCGTTGTCCAGCCAGGACGATGGTAGCATTTACAAATATCCCATTCATATCACCTTGAAACATTTATATGTAGTAATCTCAGACCTCGAGTGACATTTATTAGAACTATTTCGTGAATAACATAAAAATGTAAATAATATATTCCTAAAATTCGATGACAAAATGTTAATAATTGTATATTTACGAATACTTAACCTATTCAGACATTGTGAAGTTGAAATAGATGAATATCGATTATTGCAATAAAAAATTCGATGTTATTATTCAGTAATGTCAATTGTTTTATTTCATTCACAAAATACAAATTATATAGGCTACGATTATAGGTTAAGTTACATGTGGGAGCAGGACCAATGTCAGCTGTGCCTTATTTCGACCGTTACTCAGTGCTACAGGAAAGCATTTTTTATAACTCGACAAACGCATTCTCGATGTAGTGTCTAACAGAACTAAAGCTTCATCTACACAGTTCAATATTCTAATCGCGTGTGCGTGCAATCTGGGAAGAATATTGGAAGAATCAAGTTTAAAAGGTACGTTCAACTAAGATCATGAAGATTTTGTGCCTACATGGTGCGCCGTTTTGAACCTCGTCTTCACTGCGTAAATATATTAATTGATATTAAATATCAATCTTGCATTCATTGCTTTAAAGTTGAAAGAAAAGTTTAACCGTGTAGATGCATCTTAATGTATTCATGATCATCAATTTACAGGGAAACAGTTGGCGACAACGACTAAACAAAAGAACGACCATGCGATAAATTGAAGCGATAAATCTAGCTGCAAAAATTATCGCAAAGTGTGACTGTGATTGGTTGGAATTCAAAATGTCATTACACTTCATTGGTCGAAAATGGAATGACGTCATATAAACGAAATAGTCTATATAATTTTCAACTGTAGTAGACTGGCACTACTGCTTCTTATGTACGCGGAAAAAAACCACCTCAGAGAAAAATACTTTGGCACGTGAATTGATTGTTGTATTAGTTATGGATTCATCTTTAGGTGGGGAAGTAATCCCATGGAAGAAACGTAAGCAACGAAAGCAGAGAAAACAAGATATAATAAAGAAAAAGAAGATTAAAGGAGAGGTACACTTAAGCCACAACAGAATATTTTTTCTTAAAACAACTATTGTCCACAGTTACCTACATTTACACATGTATTTCTATGAGGCTATTTAAGTTATAAATGTACTTAAGTTTTTCCAAGTTTCTGCAACACCTAAAGAAGTGACATGATGAATTTCATACATGAAGTGTCAACAACACCCTGCCAGATAGTTTTTTGTTTCTCCTGAAAATTTATGTTCTTGGACAATGGTTGTTTTTTCAACCCTTCAATTATTTAAACATTGATTAACATTACAACTTCTGTCCTGTGTTAATATTATAAAACTTATCTTGCTGACTAGTTTCGATGTAGTGTCTGTGATTGTCCGAAGCCTAATGACGTCTCCAGCGCTATTTTCTGGCTTCCTGTTGTGATGAGGTGTGTTCATGTTTGTGTCGAAAAGAGTGTGTGCTTTGAAATTCAGTTGAGTGTTCAGGAATGTGCTGTGGTTGTGTCTTTATACGTTTGTAAATTTCATATTGTTCCAGTGTCAAGTTTCTAGTTTTCTGGCTGGATATGTAGTATTTTCATGTCAGTGTCTGTGTTGCTGTAGTTGTGATTGGAGTTTGTGATGTGTTCTGCGTAAGTTGAATTGTAGTGTGGTTTGGTTATGGCTGTGATATGTCCCTTATAACGTGTTTGAAATGATCTTCCAGTCTGGTTGTGAGAAGAATGACTCCATAAGCAACAATAAAGTTACATGTTCAAGAGCAATGTTTCGTACAAAACTTATGACACAGAAATCATTAACTTCTTACACATAGGCCTATTAGTTTTGAATATTCATATTTTGCACAACTATTTATTTTCACGACAGTTATTTTCCGCACTTATTATTTTTTAATATGTTGTTAATAAATTATTGTTTATTCTTTCAAACTCTGAGAACTGGCACAAAAATAAATATTTATTTCGTTATATTTTGAAACATTTTCGCTGTATTTATGACTCACAGTACATTGGAACACTGCTACGAATCTAAGTATGGCATCTTTAAATGAGTTTCGTGAATGTTATTACTGCCAAAACTTCACAAATTATCTCTTTACTAAACACACGCCCATTCACGTCAATCATAAAATCTGTGAAGCACAGCTGATGAATCACGAGCGGAGAGAGAGGACGTTTACCACAATCCACACGTATAACAAACATAACAAAATTTACAAAGTAAATACACAAAATAATCTAATTATATTTCTGGAAGTGACATATGAGCTGAATGTAAACAACAACCATTATTACATACGTCAGGCATGTCAGAAATGAGGCATTCACTGTGCATTTATGTGCGCGGTTCGCCGGTCTGTGCGGACTGCATCATTCAGGCGTTGCTCTTACCCGTTCTTAGCTGGAGGGGTGTACAGCAACTATTCTGCTCTTGTAGGGTTGGATTAAATAGGCATTTGTACAGAGACATCATTTTATTTTTACTAACATTTCTAATATTATCCTGGCTATACCTTTGGATTAAAGATTGAGAACCGGAAACGACGTTTGCTACCCCTTCCACGACTAGAGTTCGATGATACTGGCGAAAAATACAAACAAATCACTTTACTAGATATAGGAAGGAAGAAAAGTGGTTCATCCATTTACGTAAACTAGGAAATATCGGGATTTTCAGTTTGATAATTTTCATTAGGTTTTTGTTTAATAAAAATAGAGTACTGTATTAACAATAAGTGTTTTTACTCACGAATTCAGCTATCCATTCGCACGTATATTCATTATGCAGTGTATATTATTCTATCTACATCAAAATTAGCGTACAATATAGAGAATGAAGTTAAATTGAAAAATAATCATATTATGGATATTTAAACACATTTTTGAAAATGGTGGCCGTTCATTTCGATACAGGCTTCAGTTCTTTTGTGCATATTATCGCACTATAGACTATTATATCTAATTCCAATTAGGCCTACCAGTTTCATTCTTCGTACTAGTAACTCATGTTGAAATAATTCTGTACCCACTCTATAAAAGAGTACCTTATGTACTATCTACAGTCCTTCCAATTGGTTATGTAGCAGGGTCGTAGAAAGGGGGAACTCACGTGATAGTTCATTACTTAACGAGGCCCTTTTATTTAAGTTATTTTAAATAGTTGTATAATATTACGTAGACGTCCAATTCTTAACAGAAATTAATATTTTCAGAAAAGAGCTAAGACAGCCCAGCCACTAGTCTTTGCAGAGGGGCGAGTAGAAGAGAGTGGGGGAAACCGGGATGGAACGTAGGCAAACGGACGTCAGTACCTGTGCGAAAATATGATTCAATATTGAAAGCTCTTTCGCCACTGGAAAACGCGAACCTATTTCTGGAACGTACTATACTCACTAACTCAGTACTGCTTACTATGACCGCATACCCAGCCTTGGTTCTGTGTGGAGAACTGTTGAACGTTTACTAGTATAGGGGGTGGGAGTGAAGTACATTAAAAAATTGAGGTACAATAAAAATTTAAGTAAAAATAAAATGATGTCTCTGTACATCATAAACACACTTAGCAGAAGGAAAAAAAAACACAGTTATTATCAGTGTCTACATTTGATACTTGTAATACAAGAAACATTAGGCTTACTCAGTTATACTTTATAAAGTGGTGGTTTGTAAAGCATAATTTATTAACATGATTTTTATATAGTATTTGAAAAAAAATACTGCAATAATTTCGAAACAACAAAAAACGAACAAGTATTTCATTTTACGTAATAGGTACTAATTATCTTAAAGTAATAGACCATACTCTTTCATTGTTTCTCAAGCATTATTACTTATTGGAAGAAATGTTGAAGAAAATATTATACTTACAATTATTATTAAATATATGCAGTGAAGTTTTTACACTGAAATCATTTCCTTGCTGTATGTCAATATAAATTAACAATAATATTAATAAATAATATAAATTAAGCTTAGAATTTAAATTCACATATAGTATACTTGGAAAACTTTGAGAGCAAGTATCGACAAGTCGGGAGCGTTACTGAAAGAAATTAGAAGTGTAGTTCACAAGCTGTGAAGCGACGATATTCTATTTATGTCTGGTTTA